>NC_141555.1:9361142-9638642 GCF_021556685.1 Rattus norvegicus
AAGTCCCACTGCCTCCTTTGGTCAGCATTTTGCTCCAGGCTGGTGAGATGCTCAGCAGGTCAAGGCCTTTGCTGCCAGGCCTGAGGACCTGAGGTCCACATATGTGCAGCGGCAAGCTCACGCACACACACAATAATTAATTAATTAACTAGCTAATTAATTAAAGTAAATTACCATTTTTTAATAAATAAAACATTATAAAGCTGTCGCTTACTTGAAAGGTTCTGCATTGTTAGCTGACCCCTGAGCCATTCTCTCTCAGGCTCACCAAAGAGAGGACAATGTAGGATTATCACCAACCTGTGCTTAGCACCTGACAGAATCCTTAGTGTATCTGTCTGTTGAATGAAGGGCACCCTGGGCATGCAAAACACCACACAGGTCCAAGACAGAAGGGTGCCTCATTGCACGTATGCAAAACCAAAATTCAGATGAGTTCACGAGAAACCATAAAATAACATACAGACCTTATTGTCAAACCTGAGCTTTCTCAGAATTAAAATTTGCCTGATTCTACATAGTGTTTCCACTGAGGACCAGCAACAGCTTCTTGTCTTGTTCTCTTCCTTTCTACTCTATTTCTATTTTGTTTAATAAAAATTTTAAAAAATCCTAACTATTGGAGAAACACCATTTATCAAACATGAATAAACAGGTGTCTCTTGTTAAACAAGATGGTTTTAATCTTGCTTGGTACGTTTAACCCTATTTGGGGGTGTTTTGTTGTTTTGTTCTTGTTTTTGTTTTCAACTTAGTGCACACTGTGGCATCATGGAACAAAGACTTGGGTGGAAATGCTGCAGGTTTGGAGTTTGCCCTTGAGAAGCCCCTACATTGTTAGGCAGACGACACAATGGCTGTAGTCTACTTTGTTCTGAGAGGAAAGAAGGGAGCTCTCTGTGGTGATTACAAATACCTGTTTCTATTTTATCTACTTGTCCCCAGATCCACTTACCCTGCCTTCCCTGCCAATATCCTGCTATGGAATTAAATAAATGAATACATAGGTGTGTGTGGTTGCATAAGCATGGGAGATCAGAGGTCAACCTTAGCTGTCTTCCTCAGTCACTGGCTCAACTGCCTACAGTGGTCAAGTTGACACACCTGGGAAGAGGAGATTGTAGCTCCTTGTTTCCTAATACTAATCGGGTTCCCCAAATTAGTTTGCAGGAGAAAGTCTGCCCCTAGCTTCTGGGAACCTGCCCACAGTTAATTCTGAATGGTGAATAAAGATGCTATCCTCCGATAGCTGGAAAGGAGAGACAGAGACAGAGAGAGAGAGGGAGAGAGAGAGAGAGAGAGAGAGAGAGAGAGAGAGAGAGAGAGAGACGGGATTTAGGGTTCCCGGGCTTGGGTTCTGGAGCAAGCAGGACAGAGAGGTCCCCATGCCTTAGTGGAGTGTGGAGGAGGGGAGACACAGTTTGTCATGGAAGGGAAATAATTGCAGAAGGGCAGAGCTGCCATATAAAAGGGCTAATAAATCATGGCCCAGAGGGCTGCACCTTGGATTCAAGAACTGCCAAGATGAAGCATAGAAATTAATAAATAGTAACTTGGACTTATTGTTGGGAGATGGATTCTAACAGCATGGAGGGTAGGCAGCTGCCCAGCTATGGGCTGCCTTAGATATAGAGGCTGGGCTTGTTTCTTTCATTCGGGAACAGAAACCATTGATGTGAGTAACTCCGTGTCGGGATTTATTAAACATTTTTTTTTTTTTTTTTTAGTACAGGGGACCTCAGCTGAGGATTTGCCTCCATTGCATTTGCTTGTGGACAGATCTCTGAGGCATCTTTTGGAATAATGATTGGTGTGTGTGAAGAGTTAAATTTCAAAAGTTAGTCTCAAACAAAGTCCAGACATTCCTGAGAGAATTTGAGATAGGGCTCACCATCCGGACTATCAGCTCCCAAGGCACTGGCCATCTGAGGCCACCCTCTCCCCTTCCTTCACTCCCTGATGATGGGCATCCCCCTGCTGCAGTGAGATGAGTTGCCCTGCCCACATTGCTGAGATGTTACATTACAGGTATGCTTTGTTGATGTAACTCCATGCCAAAAGTAACTGTGCACCCTTTGTATTAGCCAATTATGTGTATCCACACGAAACCCCTGGTTTTCCCTATATAAGCTCCTGCCTAAAGAGGCTCGGGGCTTGACTCAATCTCCTGTATGGGATAAGTGTCAGCCCGAGATCTCGTAAATAAAACTGCCTCTTGCTGATTACATCAAGACCGGCTACTCGTGTTAACTGGGTGTACCCCAACCCGTGACTGGAGCGAGAGTCTCCCCAAGTTTGGGGGTCTTTCATTGAGACCTCGTGCGGGATAGGAGCGTGAGCCCCGGAGACTCGAATGCCTATTGGAGGTACGTTGGAGTGAGTGTTGAAAGCGGCTGTGTGTGTGTGTGTGTGTATGTGTGTGTGTGTGTGTGTGTGTGTATGTTGTGTATTATGTACTGTACATTGTGCCATGGTCTAGGTTTAATTTGAGTGTACTCGGGTGGATGGGCTTCCCACCCCGAATTTGAGTGCACTCGAGTGGATATGCTTTCCACCCTGTATTTGAGAGTACTTGGGCCGATGGGTTTCCCGCCCCGGACAGATGCCTGTGAGTAGGTACTGGGTTCCTACTCCGAATAGCCGTTTTCTTTTTGTTTTCTTTTTTTAGATAGCGGAAGTGGGGACGCCCCAGCTCTGGGAGATGTTCCAAGAGCCAAATATTGTTGGGAGAAACCGGCGACTGACAGTCAAAAAGATCTGACTGTGACTTGACTTCGGAGGTTGCGTTCGGCTGCCTCTTTAAGTATAGGCATGGACAAGTGTGCTTAGATGTGTTAGTGTCTGTTGTCTTTATTCTGTTTCTGTGTTTAGTATTCCAGAAGCAGCTAAAGTTAAGCTGCAGTTTGGACCAGGTACTGAAGGTACCAGGCATCTGTGCAAATTGGTTATAGGATGCTTTGTCTTGGTCTTGTTTGTCTGGTTTGTTTTCTGTGGTATTGTCGAGTGTCTTTTAGGCTTTTGTTTTGTTTTTGGACTTGGACTGATAACTGTGTTTGAAATCTTGGACTGACGACTGTGTTTGAAATAATGAAACTGTTTGCTTTGTTTGTCAAGGAGTTTTACTTGGTCCTCTTGGTGCTTAATTAAAAGTTAAAAATAATTTGCTTGAGAGAAATTGTTTTCTGCTGGGGAGTTTTATCTTTCTCTCTTGAGCCTCCTCCCCAAGGAGAGCTGCCCCTCTCTTTACTCCCATTGTCCAGTCCAGCTGCTGTTAACCGTTGTGTATGAAGGACTCCAGGTTAGTGAATGATCCGTCTGAAGCAGTCATTAACAAGAACCTGAAAGCTTTACCTTAGATCCTGAAGAAAAATTCTCCCTGTTACTTAAACATTCACAGCTTCTAAGGAAGGGACAGCACAGAGTAGGAAAATGTAGGGGCTGAGGGTGGTAGGCATGCAGGCCTGCTAGCAAGCTACAGGCTGTGCGTGGGCAGCAGTGCAGGTCTGGCCAAGTCAGTGTAAGAGGAGTTTCAAGGTAAGGAGGCCGGCTGGGGTTGACGCTTTGACAACAAAGATAGCGTAGTGTTAGTGGTTCTATTATGAGACTTTTGTCCCTGGAAAAAATAAATAAATAATTCCAGTTGATGCCTTCAGTGGCCAGACCTTCAACACTTGCTAACAATAAGAGAGTGTTCATTAAGAGAAGTTCTTGAAAGGATCCTGCCTTATCTGCTGGCCCTATTCCTGAGAGGAGTTGATCTCCAACATTAAGTAACCTTCCCTGTTAGTCATCATTGACATGGAGAGTGCTTTTGATCCTATCGCCACAGTAGCCAGTTCCTTCCCCTGTGGTCAAAATGCCCCAGGTTGGGGGGAGCAGAGAAGCCCCTAAAATAGTTCAAGGAATCTACAACAAACTGTGAAGAACTTTGTTTTGCCAGTCAAAATTTAGAATTCAGGCTTTGGCTGTGGCCAAGGTCAGGATTAATGTTTTCTTTTCCATGGGCCTTTAACCCAGTGAGACAGCTTGGTAAAGGACTACTACTACAGTCCTCATAGCCCCAGGTGAACTGGTTACAATTCTTTTGTCAGCCACTTAGTATCTAACACCCAGGTTCTAACCCTCTCTCCATCCTTTTTTATTAGTTCTTACTAGAAGCCTAGTGTCCTTCAGAGGCTGGTTATATTGAGAGACAGAGCCACTGAGCTGACACTGAAGGGAGGTACTTCTTAAGTAAAATCTAAGTCCAGAGAGATAGTCAATAACAGATCAGCTGCCTCCCTGCTTGCCTTTCTGTTTCACAGGAACAATGTTTGCGCTTATTTCTACAATGGCCTTTTTGTCCCAAGAAGGCCTCCTGGTTTAGCTGTGTGACTAAATGCTGTTTGCCCTCTTCAGTAGACCTCTATTCTCAAGATTCCCTTATTTTCTCACCATCCCATCTGAGATGCTTGTTAGTAACTGTTACAGGTCTTCTTTACCACTGAGGAAAGACGGATTCCTACTAGAAGCCAGAAAGAATGTTCCAGACACCAAAGGAAGACCGTCACTCCTGACTTGAATACCCCTGAAGGTAGGGAGTGCTGTGGGACTGCTGCCAGGCTCCAAGGGTGGGTCTCCGAGAGGCTAGAAAATGCCCCACCAATTTGGCTAAAGTAAGAAAAAGATATAAAGAAAAAGTTACAGAAACTTGAAGGGTTAAGCTAAGTCACTGAGAGAGTTGTAAGTTGCAGAGAAAATAAGGTTGATATATGGTTCAGGGTCGGTGCACAAAAGTAAACAGCAACTAATAGCTGTAGAAGAAGATCCAGACAATGAGACTGAGGCAGAGAAAGAGGGAAGAAGGTAAAAGGAACAGGAAGCTATGGAAGAAAAGAGACAAGAGTGGAACATATACTGCCACAGTAGTTAGGGAACCTAGGAAGATAGTACCTGGCAACAGAAGATAATTCCTGGCTAAAGATCAGTGTGCCTAATACGAAGAAAAAGGACACAGGGTTAGGTACTGTCCAAGAAAGAACAAGAGGGGCCACTTGAGAGCTTCTTGGTCCTAGAGTGCTGGCTATGTACAGAGATAGAAGGGAAGTGTGGATACAGGGACCCAATGCTCTGTGGTCCTATGCCACAGTCAAGTGGGCCAATATCCAAAGACCTTGAGTGCAAGGGGCTACTGGCAACGAACAATACTTATGGACTGCCTGAAAAACATTGGACCTTGGCGTGGGCCGGGTAACCCACACAGTAGTTCATGGTCATCCCTTACTGGCCCTATACCTTGCTCATGAGAAAATTGCTCTCCAAAATGGCTTGCGTGGGCTAAAATGACTGGGTGAGGCCATGTGTATGCATATCTACAGACTGTGTATGCGGAGCTTAAGACCTGTCTCAGTGTACCTGTACCTGATGCTGGGAGATGTTGTGTGGCTTAGTTCCGTTCTGCCTGGAACACATCATTCCTGCCAGCCGGGCTCTGACAATTATCACCCAATCCAAGACTTAAACTGTGGTAGACTGGCTGATGTTTTGCCTTTAAATGAAATGTCCCAGAGGATGGGAACAGTGATCAGCTGACATGGACTAGATTCTCCACCTGTTGGGGGCAATCTGGTCAACTTGCTGCCCAATTCTGACCTGGAAGCCACCACAGCACAAGTGTCAAGCACTGGCAGAAGCCCATGGGTGGAGGAAAGACCTCTGCAACTGGCTTATTCACCCCTGCTTAAAGCCGAGGACCATGTCCACAGACAGGAACAGTCCTCTTCATGAAGGTCAGAGATAAGTGGGTGCTGCCATGGTGGGCAACAAACACAATGTCATCTGGGATGGCTGAACTTCTACCCCCCAGCACATCAGCACTGCAGATGCCTTTACCATCCCTTGGATGCACTGATGAAGCCAACAACTGTGAGTAATATTCATTGCTCAGCATATCAGAAGGAAGAGATTCAGTGGCATGGGAAAGTAACAAAGCAGATAAAGTGACTCGGAAAATGGCTATGCAGTAGCCTATCCTAGTTACAGGCCTACAAGAGACAGCCACTGGGAACTGGGATTGGACTAAGGGATGGCCTCACATAAATGTACAACAGAAGAAAAGGCCCAAATTGATTAAAAGAAGAGAAAAAAAAAGACAATGACACACTTGAGAAAAAAAACTATATTCCTCAGAGAAAGATAGGTCAGTAAGTAAATGCTTAACAAGAAAACAGGACAAAGAGACCTAGAGAGTTTAGTAAAAAGTCGAAGTGAACTTCACTGAGATAAAACCAGGAAAATATGATCACAAGTATCTCCTAGTGCTTGTAGATACCTTTCCAGGAATAGACAAAAACTTTCCTCACCAAACAAGAGACGGCCTCTACTATCATCTAGAAAATACTAGAAGAAATCTTTCACCCGATTTAGAATGCCCAAGGTAATCTGGTCAGACAATGGCCCTACTTTCGTTGCCAAGGTAAGCCAGGGTGTGGCCAAGTATTTAGAGATTGATTGAAAATTACATTATATTTACAGACCTCAAAGTTCAGGACAGGTAGAATAAATAAATAAGACTCTAAAAGGACCCTGTTCAAATTGACCATGAAGACCGCGCAGACTGGGTGACACTCCTTCCCTCTTGCTCTCTTCAGAGCAAAAAATACCCCTTCCAGATTCAGCTTTACCCCCTTTGAGATGTTATATGGAGCCTCAGATCCTCTGACTGTATTAGATGATGTTACTGAACTAACATGTCATAGTAATAATGATTTATATGTCAGGCTAAAAGACCTACAGGTGATACAGAAAGAAATCTGCTCACAGCTGGCCACAGCCTATGCCCCAGGAACCTCCAAGACAGCTCATTTGTTCCAGGTCGGAGACTGTAGCTACATACAATGACATGGAGCCTAGACACTCGAGCCTCGCTGGAAAGGGCCATACCTGGTGCTGCTGACCACCCAGACAGCCGTGAATTCTCAGCCCTCACCAGTCCCATACTAGCTGTTGGGGCTGAGAGCTGGGACCTAGAGGGACACTCAGATCTTCAGAAAGCTCCCTAGACTTACACATCAGATAAGTGACTGGGAGGTTGTTATAATGCTCACTTGAGGAGTGTGCTTTAGAAACAAGAATTTCATGTTTGCCCTGGGTTCCATCGAGAAAAATATAGAGATAGGCTTGATTTCTATTACAAATGATGTAACATTACATACGTTAATACTTCTAACACTTCTTGGGATTGTGCCTCAGGGACCATCAGTTTAAAAGTTCTAAGATAGTCATGACCTTGGTGTATAGGTTTAGATAGTGTTCATATTGGAATCCTAAAGACTTTTTAGCTGACCTCCAAGAATACCTAACCTCTTTCTCAGAGGTAGTCCTTCAAAATAGGAGAAGATTAGACCTGATATTCCTTAAAGAAAGAGGGTTATGTGCTGCTTTGAGAGAAGAATGAGGTTTTTACCAGGATCACTCTGGGACCATTAAAGATTCTATGGCTAAACTTAGAGAGAGGTTGGAAAAGAGACGATGAGAACGAGAAACCACTGATAACTGGTTTCAAAGCTGGCTCGATAGGTCCCCATGGCTTACCACTCTGCTTTCAGCCTTAGCTGGTCCCTTGATTATCCTCCTCCTTTTGCTCACCTTTGGGCCCTACATCATTAATCACCTTTTAGCTTTTCTCAGGAAGCGGATTAGCGCTGTACATGTCCTCATGTTAAGACAACAGTACCATGATGTTATGCCAGATGAAGCTGAGCTCTCCATGTAGTTCTAAGATTAGAACTACTCATGACAAGTAGAAGAGAATGAAGAGTTAAATTTCAAAAAGTTAGTCTCAAACAAAGTCCAGACATGCCTGAGAGAATTTGAGATAGGGCTCACCAGCCCGACTATCAGCTCCTAAGGACACTGGACATCTGGAGCCACCCCCCCTCCTTCACTCCCTGAGGATGGGCATCCCCCTGCTGCAGTGAGATGAGTTGCCCTGCCCACATTGCTGAGATGCTACATTACAGGTATGCTTTGTTGATGTAACTCCATGCCAAAAGTAACTGTGCACCCTTTGTATTAGCCAATTATGTGTATCCACACGAAACCCCTGGTTTTCCCTATATAAGCTCCTGCCTAGAGAGGCTCGGGGCTTGACTCAATCTCCTGTATGGGATAAGTGTCAGCCCGAGATCTCGTAAATAAAACTGCCTCTTGCTGATTACATCAAGACCGGCTATTCGTGTTTCCTGCGTGTACCCCAACCCATGACTGGAGCAAGAGTCTCCCCAAGTTTGGGGGACTTTCATGTGGAGGCCCATTGTGGATGGTGCCACCTCTGGGTGGGTAGTCCTGGTTACAGAAGAAAGCACGTTGACCAAGCAATAAGCAACAACCCAGTAAGTGGTTGTTCCTTCATTGCCTCTGCTTCAGCTGCTGCCTTCAAGTCTCTGCCTTGAGTTCCTGCCCTGACTTTCTTCCTGATGGGCACTGATCAAGCTGAAGTCAACCCTTTCCTCCCTGAGATAGCTCACACAGTATTTCATCAGAGCAAAGAGAAGGAACTGAGACAGTTCCACCCTGCCTTGCTTTGTTTTCTTGCAATAAAGTCTCACACTTACACCCCAAACATACCAGTCGAGCTGGTGGACTAAAGAACATCGGGGATTCATCTGTCCACCTCTCTGGTACCAGGATTCCAGGCCACTGTGTCTGACTTTTATTTTTTAATGTGGGTTCTAGGAACCGAACTCAGACCCTCATACTTTCATGGCAAACACTTTACTGGCTAAGCCAGCTCCTTAACCCAAGAACCCCACCTCAGAAACTTGGAAATCATATCCTCTGTCAGACCACAATCTCTCCTTAAGGCACATGTTCCTTCCATGACAAGGCCATGTGGGTTAAATTTCTAATCAGAAGAGAGGAAGCCACGTGAGCTATGAAGGATTTTGCATTGTTTCTCAATAGGGGGCATTTTGCATTTGTAAAATGTGAAGTTTCTGGAAAAATCCATATCTGCCTTATTCACCACAAAAAAGGAAATATGTTTAGTTCATGAAGTATAACTTAACACCCACAAGAAAGAAGGCAGGGGTGGATATCATCTGTGTTCTGTGGTCCTGAGAAAGGTCAGATATTTAGAAGACAGTTATCAAACATTTAATGGGGAGAGGGAGAGATAAAATAATGTACCTTTAAAATTAAATTGACTTCACTCTTCTTTGGGCAGAAACATTTTAAATAATATTGTCCATTGTCCTTCCTGGTGAGTGTGTTTTAATTGTTGTATCACATCCACCTCCTGGGACATTGGTACTTATCTGAGTGTGTGGTTGCTAATTGCTAAGGAGGGCCTGGGGAGGGGCTGTCAAAGTGAGGTTCCAATAGGTCAGAAGATGAGTTCAAATGAGGCTGGCAATAATTCTGGCCTTAGAAGGGCAAACACAATAAATATATATGATGGGAATGTGTCTGGTCACAGAAATATAAAACCAATCAGTATCCCTTAATCCCAAGGGTGTGATTTACTTGGGAAGAAACACCAATGCACACACAGCATCAGTTCAACAGCCCAGCCATCACACAGGATTCTTGGCTCATCCATCTTTCTCCTCTTACTGCCCTCAGTGATTGGCTATAATGTAGTCACAAGATGGCTGCTGCATCCCCAGAGAACACATCACAGTCCTCCACAGCAGAACTCCAACACTGGATGGGAGGAAATAGAAGAGAGATTAAACTGTCTTGGATAACTCCCTATTTTTGACAGGCAGAAAAAAAATCTTTCCTCAGAAGATTTTTGGTCTGTCTCAGTGAGTCTTCTGATGCACCTCAACACCAATGATATGCACTGAACAAAGCTAGCATGACTGATTCAAACTAATCATGATTCCCTCCGTGGATTAAAGGATAGAAAGTCAGATATACTATCCAAATGAAACTGGCTATTTGCAATGAGAAATTTGGTGTATTTAAAAAGATAGAAATATTATAAGACTATGTTTTTGTTTTAATCCAGGCTGTGGGGCATGGGGTTGCTTCCGATTATCAACAGTGGCTGATTATGATTTCTCTTGTGTTCTCGCAGGGGCGTGATTTTGCCACCAGCAGATAGATTTTGCAAGTGTGTAACATTTGGAATTCTGGAGACTTTTCAGAGAACATATAAATGCTAGAGCCCCATAGTTGGGCTGCTGTTGGTTGCAGTTTGTTAAATAGTCACGCCCAAAGAAGAAACTAAACATCCTGACAATGAAGATCAAACTTGCACCCCAGGGAACTCCATGCCCCTAATCAATAGGAGGTCATCTAATGGAAATAGAAACCCTTTCCCTCTCTCCTCTTTCCTCTCCTATCTAGTGTTAGGGGTTAAGTGTGAAAGAAAGGAGAACCTACAAAGTAACAAAAAGACGACTAGAGCTATTGAATGAAGGTCCATCATCAGACACAAATTATAAAGCGTGTGTATCAGGTAAAAACAGAGACAAATTTAGGGATCCAGCTAGTTGGATGCCACTGTTATTTAAATGGAATTTAGCAGCTTGGTATAGAGGTATCTTCCCTTCCCATTCATTTGGGGACATGATACAATTCAAAGGGATATCCTTGTTTGTTCCTTATGTCTCAGTCTCTCTTTCTCGTTCCTCACACTCTGGTGTCTGAAGTGGAAATTTCTGGTTGTCCTGTGATGCAGACTCATGTGGTGTTTCCTTAAGGTGAGTCACGTGATATTGGGAGAGATTATGAATACGACTCAGTAGACACTGATGAGTTGCTTGCATTGTTTGCCTGCAATCCATCCTTGGTCTTGATTCTCACCGAACTTCACTTTATTGAGGTGTGCAAAGTACTCCTGGTATTCCAGCTGGTTCTGTTCACTCCTGCTGACTAGTGCCAGTTTGATGGAGGCCTGATCGTTTCTGCAAGATTGTGCTACCAGTGCTGTTTTGTGTTTGGTGACATTTTTTTTCAACTGGACTATTGGTATCCTGACACTACTGGACTGGACTATAGGTGTCCTGACAGGTCAGATTGGATTTGCCCCAAAGAACTACTTCTAAACAAGTCCAAATCCACTTGCCCTATTTATCATCTTTTCTCCCCTACCTTTGGACAGTGGGCTAGAAGGGGGCTCTAAGCATTTGAGAACCCTTATTAATGTAGGTTTGAAAAAAATCTAAGTCTACATGAATCCCCATATAATCAAGGGTTGTCAAACTCGTTTCCATTGCAACTTCTTTTCCCTTGCATCTGCTTTTGCAACTATCTCCTCTTTAAAGAAAGTGCTCGGGGAGTTTTCTGAGGAAATATCGTTACATGCATGGATGTTTAATAACATATTTTCCCATGTGTGTGTATGCATATATGCATATGTGCTATGCCTGTATGTGTTTATGTGTGTGACATGCAGGCCAGTGGACCAATTTACCTTGTTTATGACCCAGTGTCTCTCTGTGTCCTGAATCAAACCAGTATAGGTCAGAAGGACTGGCAGTAAATACCAGGAATTCTCCAACTCTTGGTACAAGTACTTATACCCATGCTAAGTTTTTTACCTAGTGTCCAGTTCCTCAGGCTCCACCCCAAGCTGTCTCATTCATCCCAAGCAGTGTGCTTGAAAAGGAAACCTTAAGTAATTATTAGGATTAATGGCCTGACCAGAGTGATACTAGCACCATAAGGGCATTACACACAAAGAGTGGGCATTTGGAGAATAGAGATGAAAATGATAAATGAAACATGTGACAGCTTTTAAAACCTTCAGCCTAGGGAGAGGCAGCGTTAGAGGTATGGCGCTGTTGGAGTGTATGTGTCCTTGTTGGAGTGAGTGTGGTACTGTGGTTGTGGGCTTTAAGACCCTCATCCTACATACCTGAAAGCCAGTATTCTCCTATCAGCCTTCAGATGAAGATGTATAACTCTCAGTTCCTCCTGCACTATGCCTGCCTGGATTCTGCCATGTTCCCACCTTGATGGTAATGGACTGAACCTCTGAACCTGTAAGCCAACCCAAATTAAATGTTGTCCTAATAAGAGTTTCCTTGGTTAGGGTGTCCGTTCATATCAGTATAACCCTAAGTAAAACATTGACTCTGGGGTGGCCAGTGAACTTCAGAGGTCCCCAAGAACTGTCTCCCTTATTCTGGTGTCAGAGTGGATGCTACCACTTTGGACTTGTAAGTTGGCTCTGGCGATCCAAACTCAGGTCTCCATGCATGTACAGCAAGTAGTTTACCTACTGACCCATATCCTTTAGCTAAAATATGGGTTTAAAAGGAGATAGAGGTAGATCCCAGGTGCCTGACATCAGGGAAGCTGAGCTCTGGTGCACACAATGGCAGCTGTTACAGGGTGAAGGTCATGGTACAGGGGACTTTAGGGCCAAGCAGACATAACAGGGACATTCTTGGGACTTAGGTACCAGTGCTGCCTCCACACAGAAGCCTGATGATGCTGATGCAAGCTGGAGGAGAGTCATCTCCATTGGTAGAGGTTGTGGTCATCTAAATGTCTCCCCTACTCCACCCCCAGTAAGAAATCACAAAAGATGACATCATTGGGGAGCAGCACTTTGGAGGGTGTGACTTCAGTCATAAAAATGGACTCCTCCTCTGAGTTATTGGTGCACTTATGTTTAAAAAGTACTGCCAGAGAGCTTGCTGGACCTTTTCAGCCCAGGAAAATATAGGCAGAATGCACCATCTACAAGCCAGGTAGCAGTCTTCAGTAAATTTGCCATTTCTCTGATCTTGGACTTGAAGCCTCATTATCAGTAATCCAGTCTCTGAGACTGGAGTGACAGCAAGCTGGCTAGTTCCTGGGTGAGACAGGGATCAGCCAGGAGAGGGGTGAACATACAACGTGCTTCTTGATTTCTATTGAGAACAGAATGCAGATGAATGCTTCAAGGCTAAGCAATATGAGTGGCACAGCTTGGTCAGTCTCGGGCCCAAAATATAAAGCAAACAAGAAAAATAAATCGTATGAGAGAATTGGCAGACATGATCACTAATCTTGGTTGCTGACTTGAGTGGCTCTGAATTCAATTAAATTGCACACATCTGGGCACTCTTCTGAGGGATTTTCTTGATCAGGATATTTGAATCAGGAAGATTTGCCCTAAGTGAAGGTGGTGCCTTCTGGTGGCAACCCAGACTTAAGAATGTTAAAGAAGGAGGCTTTGATTTTTGTCTGCCTGCTTTCACTCTCACTGGCAAGTTCATCTCTCCTGTGGCTGCTGCATTACTTTGCTAATATTCTAACCACCTTCTCTGATATCACAGGTTAGACTGAAGACTAACGCCTCCAGTAAACTCACGTGCCTTCAGCACCAGGTTAAGATGGCTGAGGAATCAATCATCATAGACTGAGCAGCCAATGGTTTTCTCAATTCCCTTGTATGAGACAGCCATTGTTAGATTATCCAGTGTCCTGTAAGCAAATTACCTTTTGATGTGTTTGGTAGTTTGAATAGGAGTGGGCACCATAGACTCATGTGTTTGAATGCTTGACCCATGAGGAGTGATACTATTAGGAGGTGTGGCCATGTTGGAGTAGGTGTAACTTTGTTGGAGTAAGTGTGCTACTGTGGTGCATTTTCATTGAGATTTGTATAAACTCAAACTATGCTCAGTGGTAGAGACCATCCCTTTCTGCTGCCTGTGCATCAATAACTTTAGGCTCCTCCAGCACCAACACTGCCTGGATGCTCCCATGAATTCTGCCATGATGATAATGGACTGAACCTCTGAAACTGTAAGCCAGCTGCAATGGAATCTTGTCCTTTATAAGAATTACCTTGGCTTATGTGTCTGAAGCCATGAGAATGCTCAGGCTACAGAAGAGCCTTGCCTCTAGTGTCCTCCACTGTGGTAAAAAGAAGGTCAAGTTGGACCCCAATGTGACCAATAAAATCGCCAATGCCAACTCATGTTAGCTGAACGGGAAGCTGATTGAAGATGTCCTGATCATCTGGAAACCTCTAACTGTCCATTCTCAGACTCGCTGACAGAAACACACCTTGAAGGGCAGGCATATGGTCATAGGGAAGGAAAGAGTGCTGCCAACACTTGGGTGCCTGAGAGGGTGACCTGAATGAGAAGGATGAGGAACCTGCACCGGCTTCTCAGGAGATACTGGGAATCTAAGAAGATTGACCGCCATATATATCACAGCCTGTACCTGAAGGTTAAAAGGAATGTATACAAAAACCAAAGGATTCTTTTTTTTTGTTTGCATTTTAAAGCTATTTATTTACAAGGTTCTTGCTAATATAACTGCTTTTTAAAATACAGCAAAACAAGGCCACTTACTAACCTGTGAAGTAGCACATGCATGGTATAGAAAAAAAATCCAGTCAGCTAAATTATCAAAGCAGATTACTGAAAAGTCCGTAACAAGGAATCTTGCAATATTCCCTTGAACATGTAGGAAATAAAATACACTTGGCCATAGGAACCCAGTCATTCTACCTTACTGACTATAAGAAATGATATAGTACAAGATAATGGCAGACTTGCAAAATTTCTGACAATAAACTTCCAATCTTGTATTTAATGACATGGGCACAATAAAGAGTTGACCATACATTACATCCATGCATTTCACAGGCACTTAGCAAGAGTGAAGTCAACCTCAGAACAACTGTACAGAGAATAGAAGCAATTTTAACAGCTTCCCCGTGGTCTTATCCTTTGAAATAAATTCAATACAGTAGTCAAAACTAAACCAAGATTTGCTAGTGTCTAGAACAAGGAAATAAAATAAAAATAAAAGTTTCTGAAACAATTATAAAGTACACACTAATATCATGTCTTTGCAACATATAAAATGTTTTGTAATCTTTCTCTTATCTCAATTTGCAAAAAGAATTCGAGTGATCTTAATTATATGGTTAATAACGGTGTGTCTTTTAAAATTCATGTGTTAGATATTTTATTTAAAAAAAAATAAACTGCAAAAGTGCACTTAAGTACATCAAACAATCCAGCTGAAGAACAAGCCTCCAGACGATAATCAGAGGCTTTTTTTTTTTTTTATGGGTATGATGTCTCCCCATTTGCCTTAATTTACAGGAAGTCTTTCATTTATTTATTTATTGTTTTTCTTTTTTTTTTATTAACTTGAGTATTTCTTATATACATTTCGAGTGTTATTCCCTTTCACGGTTTCCGGGCAAACATCCCCCTCCTCCCTCCCCTTCCATATGGGTGTTCCCCTCCCAACCCTCCCCCCATTGCCGCCCTCCCCCCATAGACTAGTTCACTGGGGGTTCAGTCTTAGCAGGACCCAGGGCTTCCCCTTCCACTGGTGCTCTTACTAGGATATTCATTGCTACCTATGGGGTCAGAGTCCAGGGTCAGTCCATGTATAGACTTTAGGTAGTGGCTTAGTCCCAGGAAGCTCTGGTTGCTTGGCATTGTTGTACTTTTGGGGTCTCGAGCCCCTTCAAGCTCTTCCAGTTCTTTCTCTGATTCCTTCAATAGGGGACCTATTATCAGTTCAGTGGTTTGCTGCTGGCATTCGCCTCTGTATTTGCTGTATTCTGGCTGTGTCTCTCAGGAGCGATCTACATCCGGCTCCTGTCGGTCTGCACTTCTTTGCTTCATCCATCTTGTCTAATTGGGTGGCTGTATATGTATGGGCCACATGTGGGGCAGGCTCTAAATGGGTGTTCCTTCAGTCTCTGTTTTAATCTTTGCCTCTCCCTTCCCTGCCAAGGGTATTCTTTTTCCTCATTTAAAGAAGGAGTGAAGCATTCACATTTTGATCATCCGTCTTGAGTTTCGTTTGTTCTAGGGATCTAGGGTAACTCAACATTTGGGCTAATAGCCACTTATCAATGAGTGCATACCATGTATGTCTTTCTGTGATTGGGTTAGCTCACTCAGGATGATATTTTCCAGTTCCAACCATTTGCCTACGAATTTCATAAACTCGTTGTTTTTGATAGCTGAGTAATATTCCATTGTGTAGATGTACCACAATTTCTGTATCCATTCCTCTGTTGAAGGGCATCTGGGTTCTTTCCATTTTCTGGCTATTATAAATAAGGCTGCGATGAACATAGTGGAGCACGTGTCTCTTTTATATGTTGAGCATCTTTTGGGTATATGCCCAAGAGAGGTATAGCTGGATCCTCAGGCAGTTCAATGTCCAATTTTCTGAGGAACCTCCAGACTGATTTCCAGAATGGTTTTACCAGTCTGCAATCCCACCAACAATGGAGGAGTGTTCCTCTTTCCCACAACCTCACCAGCATCTGCTGTCACCTGAGTTTTTGATCTTAGCCAATCGCACTGGTGTGAGGTGAAATCTCAGGGTTGTTTTGATTTGCATTTCCCTTATGACTAAAGATGTTGAACATTTCTTTAGGTGTTTCTCAGCCATTCGGCATTCCTCAGCTGTGAATTCTTTGTTTAGCTCTGAACCCCATTTTTTAATAGGGTTATTTGTTTCCCTGCAGTCTAACTTCTTGAGTTCTTTGTATATTTTGGATATAAGGCCTCTATCTGTTGTAGGATTGGTAAAGATCTTTTCCCAATCTGTTGGTTGCCGTTTTGTCCTAACCACAGTGTCCTTTGCCTTACAGAAGCTTTGCAGTTTTATGAGATCCCATTTGTCGATTTTTGATCTTAGAGCATAAGCCATTGGTGTTTTGTTCAGGACATTTTTTCCAGTGCCTATGTGTTCCAGATGCTTCCCTAATTTTCCTTCTATTACTTTGAGTGTGTCTGGTTTGATGTGGAGGTCCTTGATCCACTTAGATTTAAGATTTGTACAGGGTGATAAGGATGGATCGATCTGCATTCTTCTACATGTTGCGCTCCAGTTGAACCAGCACCATTTGCTGAAAATGCTATCTTTTTTCCATTGGATGGTTTTGGCTCCTTTGTGAAAAATCAAGTGACCATAGGTGTGTGGGTTCATTTCTGGGTCTTCAATTCTATTCCATTGGTCTATCTGTCTGTCTCTGTACCAATACCATGCAGTTTTTATCACTATTGCTCTGTAATACTGCTTGAGTTCAGGGATAGTGATTCCCCCTGAAGTCCTTTTATTGTTGAGGATAGCTTTAGCTATCCTGGGTTTTTTGTTATTCCAGATGAATTTGCAAATTGTTCTGTCTAACTGTTTGAAGAATTGGATTGGTATTTTGATGGGGATTGCATTGAATCTGTAGATTGCTTTTGGTAAAATGGCCATTTTTACTATATTAATCCTGCCAATCCATGAGCATGGGAGATCTTTCCATCTTCTGAGGTCTTCTTCAATTTCTTTCCTCAGTGTCTTGAAGTTCTTATTGTACAGATCTTTACTTGCTTGGTTAAAGTCATACCGAGTTACTTTATATTATTTGGGTCTATTATGAAGGGTGTCGTTTCCCTAATTTCTTTCTCGGCTTGTTTCTCTTTTGTATAGAGGAAGGCAACTGATTTATTTGAGTTAATTTTATACCCAGCCACTTTGCTGAAGTTGTTTATCAGCTTTAGTAGTTCTCTGGTGGAACTTTTGGGATCACTTAAATATACTATCATGTCATCTGCAAATAGTGATATTTTGACCTCTTCTTTTCCGATCTGTATCCCTTTGAACTCCTTTTGTTGTCTGATTGCTCTGGCTAGAACTTCAAGAACTATATTGAATAAGTAGGGAGAGAGTGGGCAGCCTTGTCTAGTCCCTGATTTTAGAGGGATTGCTTCAAGTTTCTCTCCATTTAGTTTAATGTTAGCAACTGGTTTGCTGTATATGGCTTTTACTATGTTTAGGTATGGGCCGTGAATTCCTATTCTTTCCAGGACTTTTATCATAAAGGGGTGTTGAATTTTGTCAAATGATTTCTCAGCAGCTAATGAAATGATCATGTGGTTCTGTTCTTTCAGTTTGTTTATATAATGGATCACGTTGATGGTTTTCCGTATATTAAACCATCCCTGCATGCCTGGGATGAAGCCTACTTGATCATGGTGGATGATTGTTTTGATGTGCTCTTGAATTCGGTTTGCCAGGATTTTATTGAGTATTTTTGCGTCGATATTCATAAGGGAAATTGGTCTGAAGTTCTCTTTCTTTGTTGTGTCTTTGTGTGGTTTAGGTATAAGAGTAATTGTGGCTTCGTAGAAGGAATTCGGTAGGGCTCCATCTGATTCAATTTTGTGGAATAGTTTGGATAATATTGGTATGAGGTCTTCTATGAAGTTTTGATAGAATTCTGCACTAAACCCGTCTGGACCTGGGCTCTTTTTGGTTGGGAGACCTTTAATGACTGCTTCTATTTCCTTAGGAGTTATGGGGTTGTTTAACTGGTTTATCTGTTCCTGATTTAACTTCGATACCTGGTATCTGTCTAGGATATTGTCCATTTCCTGAAGATTTTCAAATTTTGTTGAATATAGGTTTTTATAGTAAGATCTGATGATTTTTTGAATTTCCTCTGAATCTGTAGTTATGTCTCCCTTTTCATTTCTGATTTTGTTAATTTGGACGCACTCTCTGTGTCCTCTCGTTAGTCTGGCTAAGGGTTTATCTATCTTGTTGATTTTCTCAAAGAACCAACTTTTGGTTCTGTTGATTCTTTCTATGGTCCTTTTTGTTTCTACTTGGTTGATTTCAGCTCTGAGTTTGATTATTTCCTGCCTTCTACTCCTCCTGGGTGTATTTGCTTCTTTTTGTTCTAGAGCTTTTAGGTGTGCTGTCAAGCTGCTGACATATGCTCTTTCCTGTTTCTTTCTGCAGGCACTCAGCGCTATGAGTTTTCCTCTTAGCACAGCTTTCATTGTGTCCCATAAGTTTGGGTATGTTGTATCTTCATTTTCATCAAATTCTAAAAAGTTTTTAATTTCTTTCTTTATTTCTTCCTTGACCAGGTTATCATTGAGTAGAGCATTGTTCAATTTCCACGTATATGTGGGCACTCTTCCCTTATTGTTATTGAAGACCAGTTTTAGGCCGTCGTGGTCCGATAGCACGCATGGGATTATTTCTATCTTTCTGTACCTGTTGAGGCCCGTTTTTTGACCAATTATATGGTCAATTTTGGAGAAAGTGCCATGAGGAGCTGAGAAGAAGGTATATCCTTTTGCTTTAGGATAGAATGTTCTATAAATATCTGTTAAGTCCATTTGGCTCATGACTTCTCTTAGTCTGTCGATATCACTGTTTAATTTCTGTTTCCATGATCTGTCCATTGATGAGAGTGGGGTGTTGAAATCTCCCACTATTATTGTGTGAGGTGCAATGTGTGTTTTGAGCTTTAGTAAGGTTTCTTTTACGTATGTAGGTGCCCTTGTATTTGGGGCATAAATATTTAGGATTGAGAGTTCATCTTGGTGGATTTTTCCTTTGATGAATATGAAGTGTCCTTCCTTATCTTTTTTGATGACTTTTAGTTGGAAATTGATTTTATTTGATATTAGAATGGCTACTCCAGCTTGCTTCTTCTGACCATTTGCTTGGAAAGTTGTTTTCCAGGCTTTCACTCTGAGGTAGTGTCTGTCTTTGTCTCTGAGGTGTGTTTCCTGTAGGCAGCAGAATGCAGGGTCCTCGTTGCGTATCCAGTTTGTTAATCTATGTCTTTTTATTGGGGAGTTGAGGCAATTGATATTGAGAGATATTAAGGAATAGTGATTATTGCTTCCCGTTATATTCATATTTGGATGTGAGGTTATGTTTGTGTGCTTTCATTCTCTTTGTTTTGTTGCCAAGACGATTAGTTTCTTGCTTCTTCTAGGGTATAGCTTGCCTCCTTATGTTGGGCTTTACCATTTATTATCCTTTGTAGTGCTGGATATGTAGAAAGATATTATGTAACTTTTGTTTTGTCATGGAATATCTTGGTTTCTCCATCAATGTTAATTGAGAGTTTTGATGGATACAGTAACCTGGGCTGGCATTTGTGTTCTCTTAGGGTCTGTATGACATCAGTCCAGGATCTTCTGGCCTTCATAGTTTCTGGCGAGAAGTCTGGTGTGATTCTGATAGGTCTCCCTTTATATGTTACTTGACCTTTTTCTCTCACTGCTTTTAATATTCTTTCTTTATTTTGTGCGTTTGGTGTTTTGACAATTATGTGACGGGAGGTGTTTCTTTTCTGGTCCAATTTATTTGGAGTTCTGTAGGCTTCTTGTATGTCTATGGGTATCTCTTTTTTTAGGTTAGGGAAGTTTTCTTCTATGATTTTGTTGAAGATATTTACTGGTCCTTTGATCTGGGAGTCTTCACTCTCTTCTATACCTATTATCCTTAGGTTTGATCTTCTCATTGAGTCCTGGATTTCCTGTATGTTTTGGACCAGTAGCTTTTTCCGCTTTACATTATCTTTGACAGTTGAGTCAATGATTTCTATGGAATCTTCTGCTCCTGAGATTCTCTCTTCCATCTCTTGTATTCTGTTGGTGAAGCTTGTATCTACAGCTCCTTGTCTCTTCTTTGGTTTTCTATATCCAGGGTTGTTTCCATGTGTTTTTTCTTGATTTCTTCTATTTCCATTTTTAATTCCTTCAACTGTTTGAATGTGTTTTCCTGGAATTCTTTCAGGGATTTTTGCGATTCCTCTCTGTAGGCTTCTACTTGTTTATTAATGTTTTTCTGTGTTTCCCTAAGTGTGTTCATGTCTTTCTTGAAGTCCTCCAGTATCATGATCAAATATGATTTTGAAACTAGATCTTGATTTTCTGTTGTGTTTGAATATTCCACGTTTGTTTTGGTGGGAGAATTGGGCTCCGATGATGGCATGTAGTCTTGGTTTCTGTTGCTTGGGTTCCTGCGCTTGCCTCTCGCCATCAGATTATCTCTAGTGTTACTTTGTTCTGCTATTTCTGACAGTGGCTAGACTGTCCTATAAGCCTGTGTGTCATTAGTGCTGTAGACCTGTTTTCCTCTCTTTCAGTCAGTTATGGGGACAGAGTGTTCTGCTTTCGGGCGTGTAGTTTTTCCTCTCTACAGGTCTTCAGCTGTTCCTGTGGGCCTGTGTCTTGAGTTCACCAGGCAGCTTTCTTGCAGCAGAAAATTTGGTCTTACCTGTGGTCCCGAGGCTCAGGTTCGCTCGTGGGGTGCTGCCCAGGGGCTCTCTGCAGTGGCAGCAACCAGGAAGACCTGTGCCGCCCTTTCCGGGAGCTTCAGTGCACCAGGGTTCCAGATGGTCTTTGGCTTTTTCCTCTGGCGTCTGAGATGTGTGTGCCGGGAGCAGTCTCTTCTGGTTTCCCAGGCTTGTCTGCCTCTCTGAAGGTTTAGCTCTCCCTCCCACGGGATTTGGGTGCAGAGAACTGTTTATCCGGTCTGTTTCTTTCCGGTTCCAGTGGTGTCTCAGGCAGGTGTCCTGCTGCTTCTGGGCCCTTCTCCACGGGAGCCCAGAGGCCTTATACAATTTCCTCTTGGGCCAGGGATGTGGGCAGGGGTGAGCAGTGTTGTTGGTCTCTTCCGCTCTGCAGCCTCAGGAGTGCCCACCTGACCAGGCGGTTGGGTCTCTCTCTCACCGGGTCTGGGAGCAGAGAGCTGCTGCGGGCCGGGATCCGCGGGTGTGGGACTTCCGGTAAACACAGAACGTGCCCGGTCCTAGAGTAATTCTGCTTCCGTGTGTCTCAAGCTCACCAGGCAGCTTTCTTGCAGCAGAAAATTTGGTCTTACCTGTGGTCCCGAGGCTCAGGTTCGCTCGTGGGGTGCTGCCCAGGTTCTCTCTGCAACGGCAGCAACCAGGAAGACCTGTGCCACCCCTTCCAGGAGCTTCAGTGCACCAGGGTTCCAGATGGTCTTTGGCTTTTTCCTCTGGCGTCCGAGATGTGTG
This sequence comes from Rattus norvegicus, assembly GCF_021556685.1. Lineage (NCBI taxonomy): Eukaryota > Metazoa > Chordata > Mammalia > Rodentia > Muridae > Rattus > Rattus norvegicus. Next base: position 9,382,900 of record NC_141555.1, read on the forward strand.
TGCAGGGAGCAGTCTCTTCTGGTTTCCCAGGCTTGTCTGCCTCTCTGAAGGTTTAGCTCTCCCTCCCACGGGATTTGGGTGCAGAGAACTGTTTATCCGGTCTGTTTCATTCCGGTTCCGGTGGTGTCTCAGGCAGGTGTCCTGCTGCTCCTGGGCCCTCCGCAACGGGAGCCCAGAGGCCTTCAATCAGAGGCTTTTATACAGCAGGAATCGAATTGATGTTTAGTCTCTGTACAAATTGAGGTACACAAATATGTACTTCCCAAAATTCATTCAAGCTACTGTACAAATACACAGTAGTTTACTGCACCCACCAATAGTTTACTGTATCAGGGTTACAAAGCTACTGATTATCATGAATAACTTAAAGCCACTGGTCTTCTGATGTGAGGTTCAAACAAAGAGATAAATTACATCAAAATTAGTATTTTTTTCACATAGACTATCTTGAAAATGTATTTCAAGAAAATAAAACTGTTGGTTAGTGTTACTTATCTTCTCTACAACTTTTACCAAGTGCTAATTCAAAGTACCATGTAAGTCAGCATCTAATTGAAGTATGATGTCCCTTGGGATTTAAGTTTCATATCAAGTGAGTTGTAGATCGACTTAATGTATGACTTCTCCGTTCAAAGAAAGAAGGGAGGCTGACAAGGGAAGGCAATGGAATACCTGCTAAGGAAGATGTGCTGGACAGATGGCTCACAGCAAGTTTGCCACTACTTCGAGGACTCTTTCCCTCTGAGCTATGGGATGATGACAGAGCCATCCGCAGGGCTCTCTTGGGAGTTTTGGAAAAAGAGAATGCCCTTGTAACCTTTTTTGAAGTCTTTTTTATTGCTCTAGATGCTCGACTAAGTGTACTATCCATATCTTTTGTATTTACTTCAAAAGATTCTGGATCAGTCACGTACATAAGATTCTCAGCATCTGCTTTACAAATGGTGTTGGCAACATGTCGACACAGCATCTTCAGCCAGCTCTCCTTTGGAAGCTCCTGTGACGTCATCTGGAAGCTGAGCAGCACGTTGGCCTGCTCTGTTGGTGGCCTCACAAGCAAGGCAAAGGCATTATGACAATCTTCTGTCTCTGTGATGTCCAGCACCTTCTTAATCTGAGAAAGAGGCATTAGATGAATGTGCTTCAGAGAAGCTGTTGGCCGGGTGCGGTCATGAGGACTTCTAAAAGTGCCAATAACCTTGTGCCATTTTCTTGCTATCTCAAGGCAGTCTTTGAAGTGGAAGAGAGTGACTTGTTCTCCTCGGTCACAGGGGTGCTCACCAAGAGAAACTGTTTCCACTCTTTGTATCAGGCTTCAATGAGAAGATAATAGATTAACTGGGCATCCATCTACTTCATAAACAACATCAAAAATTTGCTTCTGTGCTTCTGTTTTTCTCTTATCCTCATTGATATGTGTCATTACTTCTTTTAGTGATCCAATAGCTTTTTCTAACGTGCTTTTGTCTGGATTTTCATCAGCTGTATGCTTTTCAAGATCGTTTAAAAGTAAGGCAACACTGGGTAACCGCTGTACTGGCCGAATGAGAAGTTCCACAAGGCTTTGCCGTCCACACTCTGGTTTAGCTTGATTTATCTTGAGAAAAGCATGGAATCTGGGCTTCTGTTTTTCACATTTAATAATCAATTCCTTGCTCATTTCAAAGAAGTTTACAAATGGAGGATAGGTTTTTACCAAATCTTTGGAATATTTAAGAAAGATGTCACCAATACTTCTGCTCTCATCCCAGTTAGCAATAAGGTCTTCAAGATCATCCTTTATCTCCATATGTACGTCAAAGATATCTGGGATGCTCCCAAAAATAGTCTGGATTTCCTCGGGTGCAGGAATAGGCCCACCCCATTATCCTTCTTCTTCTAAGGGTACCTGAAATAATTGAATGATGGTGGCCAGTATATTGACATAGTTGCTCTCAGTCTGGTAGAGCTCTTTTGCCACCTGCCACCTGGCCGACTGCTTTGGAGGAACTGGAGTTGAACTCCTGGAAGACTTAGCACAAGACTTCGGTGTTTCTCCATAGCGAATGCTGGAGTCCGGTGTGTTGGAGATATCCAGGAGCGAGCCGATAGAAAGGGAATGCTCTGCTGAGGGCCGCTTGTGCGGAGGGAAAGGAGAGAGGTCGGTCTCTCTGGAGAGGTGAGCCAGGCTTTCTTTCAACCTCCGTCTTTTGCGGTTGCTGTTTGGAGTACTCAGAGACAGCAGAGACACGGATTTCTTGAGCTCAGGAGTATTAGCCTTTTCATACAAATACATAGTTTCACCGGCCCGAGCATCCATTTGAATGCTTCCCCAGAACCACTCTTGCTTGACCACAAAAAGTTTCTTTGAAGGTTCAAATGGAAGTTCCTTTACTGTGTTCTCATCAACAATAAGGTGAGTGCACCTTTCATCTCCAACTGGTAAATAGGTACCTCCTTGCATTTCACTCATTTCTTCCATACTGCGTTTCTCTTCATCTGAAAATCCCAGAAAACTTAAAATGCAATCTTGGAATGGAGGAACTTTAAATTCATTTCTGAAGTCATCATATGCTGCACAGAAACACTGTTCATTGCGTCTTTCCCATGCTTCATAAATCCATTCTGGCCTCATAATTGGAGTACCCAGGCTCACAGGAACCCTAAACTTTTCTCCTTGCGTACAATTTGCCACCAGATGTGTAACTTTGGAATTGCATTCTTTTCGAATAACTCCACCCATATGATGAACCAATATCACCAATTTGACGAGCTCCTCCTTCTTCCTGAATCCAGTGAAGCAGAGCACCAGATTCAGCATGCTCGTGCAGTACAGCGGCCAGCAGAAGAACGGCAAGGGCTCTCCCATTTGTGCACAGTTGAGTATAACTGGTGGTCCAACAATCCTACAATCAGCCTTGTATAAGTCATTGAAGACAGACGTCTGGAAGTCAGTAACTATAAATATATTCTCAAATTCTGGGGAATCCAAACTTCCAAATTCTTCCATTGAATCCATCTCTACACAGGACACTTTAATTTCCATATTAATAATATTTTTTATTAACTTTTCATCCGATTTCCCAGGACAACTTTCTTTTATCTTTATAACAAGGACTTCCATTGTCTTAACAGTCTGTAGAAAAGAGACTTTAAGGCCTTTAGGAGCTCCTCTTGTTTCCCAGCTTCCTGGACCACTACCACTCTTGCTTCCACCTGAGGCATTTCTTCGTCAACATTTGAAGTAGATACCATGCACAAGTTTTCCTTGGATGTTTCTGTAACTTTAGAATCAAAAACTGAAGTGTCTGCCAATCTAGTTATCTCAGTAGGAGATGGTAACACACTGTCGTCCGCCATTGTTTGAACTACTTTATGAAGGCCCGCAGTCCTCACCACGTTCAGATATTTAAAAAAAAAGAAAAATGAGCCACTGTGGCGCAGTCCTCGCTTAACCTTCTCAAACACTGAGTCTCCTCACTGGGGCCGCCATGGCTCGAAGGAGGCTCAACCAAAGGATTCTTATGAAGCAGATCCACAAACCGAAGGCAGAAGAGGCCCGCAAGAAGTTACAGGCTGACCAGGTTGAGGCTCGCAGTTCTAAGACGAAAGAGCACAAAAACGCGTGGGAGGAGCGCCTCCAGGCCAAGAAGGAGGAGATCATCAAGACTCTGTCCAAGGAGGAAAAGACCAAGAAATAAAGATTCCTTCATGTCTGTGCATAGTGACCTCACTGTGGCCTCACATGATCAGTCATTAAAATATAACAAGTCTTAAAATAAAAAAGAGTTACCTTGCCTGTGATGTCTGTTCACAGCTATGGAAATCTAAGACAATGTGTATTCATGTTGCCATTTCTGTTTCTCTGGAAACCCTAATACAATAGTGCTCTTGAGAGAGGAACAAGTACCCACCATTCAACATAAATTCCAGTTTACTTTTCTGGTGAATATGAAGTTGTTGTGGTTTAAAAAAAATACAAACTTGGTTTTTTGTTTGTTTCATTTGGGGTTTTGTTGTTGCTGCTGCTGTTGTTGTCATTGTTTTTAAAGAAGAAACACATTAAGCCTCTTCATCCCTAACTGGCTGGCAAACACAGAGCCCACATCATCTAAAGCGATTAAGGCATTAGGAATGTGTTTACATAGAAACATAAAGTTATCCTGTCAAGTTCAGATGAGAGACAACATCAGCCATGTGGGCAAGCATAGAGCTTCAACCATTTAACACAAATAAATCAGGACACATTGTCAGAAGCCTGTCAGTCCAACAGAGAGGAGGACCTGCATTTTGTGTTGTTATTTTCTTTTATGAATTTTTGGAGCCACCCTGATCATTAATCCAGTTTATAATATTAATTCTGGCACTTTTTTCTTGGCTCATCAAATAATTCCTTAATGAACTGTCAGCTCACAGCCCCCATCGCCATTGTAATGACTATCAAATTAAATTCATCTTGACCACAGGGGTTTTTAGAACTCTATGATGACAGAAAACACAGGGAAAAGAACCTCTTTCATTGTATTTGAAGGAAGACATAGTCATTCACCTGCAGCCTTCCCCCCAGTGCTGACAGTTCCCAAGGTCAGTGATGAGAACTCTGCCTCATGGGCACCATCAGAGCCATGAGATGAGCATTTCCAAACCAGGAGGCATTATACTGACATGAACACACGGTGCTCCCTCACCTACAGTCTCCGGGTTCCAACTTCTTCTGTCCCTCCTCCCCTTAAAAGAGAGCTGTTGGGATCCACACTCAGCATCACCCATGCCCATAATCCAAATCTCATACCTTTTAAACATCAGATGTGTTTATATTATCAAATGTGTGAATGTTCTGGCTACATGGAACTGTGTGAACCACGTGCCTGCCTGATGTCTGAAGAGGTTAAGAGAGGGCATTAGATCTTCTGAAACTGGCCAACAGTTCAACTGTGAGCCATCATATGGATGCTGGGAATAGAACCTGGGTCCTCTCCAAGAGTAACAAGTGTTCTTCTTGGCTGAGCTGTCTCTCTAAGCCCCAGAATCTGTCCCCTGTCCCCGGATATCCTTTGCTACTCTACAAAACCACATGGGAGACTTGGTGACCATCCTAGAGAATAGACTTCACCCTTTCAATGAAGAGGATGCCATGGCTGGTTGTATTGTAGACACTAGGAGACTCTTAAGGAAAGTGCCTAGTACAGGTGAGTCCTGTGAAACCAAGACTAGAGGAACACCCTGGACTGGATAGAGATTGTATTGGGCCATTGCAGAAGATAAAAGTGTGATGGTGCCAAGGACATTTGAGCAATCCCATGAACTACTCTGTCTGGGATCTTAGTTAGGTTTACACTGTTGAGAAGAGACACCATGACCAAGGACATCATGTAATCGGGGCTGGTTTACAGGTTTAGAGGCATAGTCCATTATCATCAAGGCAGAGGGCATGACGGTGTGCAGACAGACCTGGTGCTGGAGAAGGAGCTGAGAGTTCTACATCTTTATCCAAAAGAAGCCAGGAACAGACTGTCTCCCACATGGCTGGGAGAAGGATATCAAGAACTCACTCCCACAGGGAGACCCCTCCTCCATGAAGGCCAACCTCCTAATACTGTCATTTCCTGGGCAGTGCACATTCAAACCACCACAGGGTCTCTTCGCATATATGATAATTGCACTCTTGTTTTAAAGACTTGCTTAAAGACTCATGATGTTTGCGTGAAGAAGATTCGTTGGGTCTTGGTGGCTCTAAAACCCCAAGAACATGAAATCCTTTATTACCCTGATGCATGAAATTGGCATGTGTGCACAGCCCCTCCCTTCCTCTGCAATTTCATAATGTTAAGTGTGTGGAGCTCCAGTATGCAGCCTCTAAAGTGCCGGCATGTGTGAATTCTTGAGCCACACACTCAACAGAATCAGGCATGAGCCTTCTGTACTTTTGTTTATGGCTCTGAACACTGGCCTAGACTGATGGGCAAGTAGTTCCGGGAGGAAGATTGCTGGGTGCAGCCAGAGGCATGAAGGTATGTGATTTTATTACAGAGCTGAAGGAATCTGCCTTGTTTCTTCCTGTACCACATGAGAGTGGAAGTCACTCTGCTCAGCCAATTGCAAAAAAATAAAATAAAATAAAATAAAAATCAAGGAGAATAAGCACATAGGATGCTTGTTTTACATAGACTAGATCATGAGCCCTGTTAATATTTAAATATCCATATGTACAGAGGAACCATTGCTTTTTGGTTCAGAGATGCCGTCATTTTTAAGCACCAAGGTCTAGATCAGGCAGATCTCGGTCTTTGGTGTGAGAACACCTCTCTTCCTGTGGAGTCCCCACATGACCACTAAGGTGGCCACATGATCCCAAGTTCACCACCATTCTGCTGAGCCCTATAACAAATGAAGTAGAACACATGATTTGGGGAGATGAGATTTTAGACCATCTCCTATGCACAGCAGAGAGCAGTGTTGAAAGGACTGGAGAAGACTTTGGCTGACCCCAGGCGTTTTCGCACAGAAACAGCTGACAACCCGCCCCACAATGTTCCAGTTGTGGGTGTTTCCTTCAATAACAGAGAGTTAAAAACAGCACCCTTGCCTCTCCCCACCTCCTCCAAGTGATGGGCGGCAGGCCCACGGGCCACCAGGCTTCCTGTAGGAGAAGCCTCTCTGCTTCCCTCAGAGCAGCTCTCTAAGAAAATAAATAGCATGTGGTCATTATTCAAATGAGGTTTAATTAATGTAGAACTCACCCCCTAAACTTTCCAAGACACCCATGATAATGAGCTCCCAGCTCTCTTCCCCTCCAGTTTGTGATGTCAAGCTGAAGAGCTTCATGTGACAGAAGATGGGAAGCTTAAGACCCGACAGCAGTTTGACTCCACAGTCTCACAACTTGCAGAAGTATCTCGGCCCCAAAGCCTGTGTTCAGCCATCCTTTCAGGGGTAAAGGTGGTGTCGTTGGTGACATGCCCCCAGAGAGCCTCAACTCAAGAGAGTATGAGGCTGTCTCTTATTTACACACCATAACCAGCCCTGGCACTAATTCCTGCCAAAACATTTCATAAATAGGACAGTGAAAGGCACTGTGTCATGCTGACCTTTATTCATAGGCTCACGTCCTTGCTCAACCGACAAGAATACACCTCCAGAGTCATGGAGGAAGCACTATTGTGCCTGTGGTTTGAACAAGACAGGTTAGAGGAACTGGAGAGTTAACGGTGATTCTAAAATGGAGAGAAGCTATCTTCAGGTGTCTAGCCATTGTCTCCTCATGGCTGAGCATCAGAAACATCAACGCAACTGACCCAGCCAAGGCTGCCTGCAGAGATAGTGCATGTTTTCCTAAAGATATCTCAGTCGAGGCTGAGAAACACATGGGCCTGAAAAGATAGCCCATCAGATAAGAACATGTTCCAAATTCACAGGGAACCCAAATTCTGTTCTTAGGATTCACTTAAGCAGCTCACAGCTGCCTGTAAATCAGCTCCCGGGATTCTGAGGTCCTCTTCTGGCCTCCAAGAGAATCTGCAAAAAATATGCATGCACGTGCATGCGTGTGTGTGCACACACACACAATTGAAACTGTCCTTACTGAGGGTCAGGAAGTGTATTGCCTGTGGTTTCACGCGGTTACTAATCCACTCTCATTCCTAGATCCAAACGATGTAACTTATAAAACCACGTTGGAAATTTATTTACAAAAAGAAAGTCACCGAAGAGAAACAAGTGATGGGCTAGAGAGATGGGTCAGTCCTAAAGAGCAATGGCTGCTCTTGCAGAGGACCCGAGTTCCATTCCCAGCACCCACGTGGCAGCTGACTATGAGCCATAAGTCCAGTTCGAATGGATCAGACATCCTCTTCTGATCTCAAAGGGTACCATATGCATATAGCACACGCACATAGGTGCAAGTAAATATAAATTAACAAAATATATCTAAAAAATTTAAATAAAAGCAAGTATATTCAATCACTATATTTTACCTAATTTTTAAACTTCCCTTTGTCCTTCAACCTTGCTGTAAATTATATCTTTTGAAAAATGGTGCCTGAAAAGCCAAAGAATTGTGTATAAAGCTCTCTCTAAATGCCCGTGTTCAAATCAGAAACAGTGACAGTCACCTTCTCTGTGTAATAAACTCACTAATTTCCCCCTGTGGTTTAGTAAAGGATCCAGTTTTACCTGAATTGAGGTCTCTGAATAGGACAGGAACTGCTCAGTCTGTGACTGCAGAATCCAGTGTCCCCACCACTGCTGACAAAGGAAAGAGCCCTCACCACGGGTCCCACAGACTCCAGATGCTGGTGAAATAATCGAGCCTCTTGATTTCCCTCTCTGTGAGAAAAAGGTATCCATTCACCTGGAATTCATCCAGAACCTTCAAGAGTCAGAAACATCCTGCAGAACAAGGCAGCTTCTCTGGCCCTCTTCAAGGTCCTGAGAACATTCACTAAGTCCAGTCCACTGAGAAGATGAGGGCACCTGCCATTGCCACAACCTCCTTGCTAACAGAGAGGGTGGGCAGAGGAGGCAAACAATCTCTTTTTCCCATTCCTCATTGTTCCCATTCCTTACATATTAAATATGTAACTTGCAAACTCATCAGACAAAACACCAGGGCCTGGGAGATGGCTCATTATGTTAGGGATTCAATGATCATAATTTAAATTCTCAGCCCTGAGCACTCTGTCAGGAGACACAGTCATATCGATGTGGGTTCTGAGAACAGGAAGACATCTGGCTGCCATGTACAGGGCAATACTGTAGCCCCACACCCTTTCAGTCTTACATTCACTCTCTAATCAATAATCATGGGGCTCAGTGCAGAGGCCACTGGCTTATAGAAGAGCCTGAGAACATCGAGTGTGTGCTAATACAGCCTGATATCACGATGTTTCCGTGATGTAAGAGGCACAGTCTCCAAGATACCACCTGGACCCATTCTCTCTCTGATTTAACACCTTAATTGGAAAGCACATAACGGGAGGATACTGGAGAAATTCCAGTTTAGTTCAAGTCCTGCCAAATCCCCAGTAGTGAAGTGGTCCCACAGCCACAAACACTTTCACCACTCCATCCACTTAAGCTTGTGATTCACGAATGATATTAATAGAAACCAACCAGGCATGGCCATGACTACGGTGCTATTTCCAGCAACAGATGTTTCTTATAGTGGTTGTATTAGAATAACCATAACTCAAGATTGCAGCCCACTCATCATTGCCAGATCACCTTCACTAACAAGGGTGGTGGTGCGCTGGAAAAGTCAGCTGGAACTTAAGCTGTTCGAAAGCTGGTCCTGACTGAAATTGATCTGTTTCTTTCAGAGGGAAAATGAGGAATGTGATTACTTTCACATGTGGTTCTCTCAGCTCTGATATTGATGCCTTTGTTAGTCAGTGTCTGAGATGGCCCAGAGGCCCTGGGGAATCTGGCTTGGGACAGGAGTGATGCTTTTCATCCTAATTCACCATGGTTCCCCCAAGTCATGACAACATGGTTTGCCTGATCACTTGATGCTGTCCTGGCCAGTCTGCTCGCTAACAGAGGAGCAGCACCCCTTCCTCTGCATCCAGCAAGGTCTATGCTCAACCCCCTTCCAGCCCCAGACCTGCTTCTCCCATTTCCTATGAGCATAATAAATTTTTAAAGAATTTTAGGGCCCCCAAAATGAGGGAAACCATGTGGTATTTGTCCATTTTGCTTGTGATGGGCCCTCCCAATGTAAGCCATTCTCTATTTAAAAGATCATATACCAAACATGCCCACAGAGCCATATCTCTACCCAGAAGCTCAGGAAAATACTCAAATTTCAGAGAAACCTGAAATCCAGCTATATACCCTTTTTCCTGCTATGTCTCAAAACACTCACACACACACACTCACACACACACACACACACACACACACACACACAAAATCTGAGTGCCCTTTCTTCTCCTATAGTAGAAATTGTAGGTAATAATGTTTGCTTTACATATTCCCAAGGATCCCTGTGCCATGGTCTATCTGACCACTGAAATAAATTGATGCCTTAGAAAACGTGACTTTCCAGTGCTCTGATTCTAGGTGTGGGGGACAGGGAGTGGGCACATGGCCAACCTCACTGTCCCCAATTCTATCTGCTTTGGTCCTAGTTTCCTTGTACAAAGACAGACAGTCTGGTGTCTACTCCACTCCTGGCAACCCATGCCCACAACTGCACCTCTGAAATTCTTTCTCTTATTCCAAGGAAAGAACTTCTTGATATTTACAAGGTTGAGGCAGGGGAACCATTGCAAGCATGAGGCCAGCGTAGGTATATAGTGAGACACTGTCTTGAAAGGGTGAGTGGAGGAAGAAGGGGAAGGGAAAAGGTGCAGAAGAAAGCAGAGGAGTAAGGAGGGATAGAGGGATGGGGTGCTGTAAACATCTATCTCCAATGCTCACCAACACAGCTACAGCTTTCATAAACTCCATAAAGAGTCCTAATGTAAGGGTGCACAGTCATTCACCGAACACACACACACACACACACACACACACACACACACACAGAGTCATCTCATGGAAAGCCTCCATCTAAAGAGAGAGCACACAGCTTAAGCTCAGACCCTCTCGGTAAATGGCAGTCAGCCTGAGCATTTGGCCATCATACCCATAGGATTCAGAGGCAACACATCAGAGGACACCTGCACACCATGCTTACTGTGGCACTATTCTCAGTAGCCAAGATGTGGCATCTGCCTGTGCGCCCATCAATAGACCATTGAATAATCATGGTACTCATACACAATGGAATTTTATCCAGCCACAAAAGGGATTGAATTAAGTCTTTGGTAGGAAAACTAGAGACCACCACATTAAGCAAAATTAACCAGACACTGAGTAGAAATACTGTAATTTTTGTCTCCTTTGTGAGTCCTGTAATTCTTTACAGAATCTTTATGGGTTCTTAACAGATCTCAAAAAAAAATATGTCCATATGTCACGAAGGCAGACAAAGGCCTGGAAAAGGAAAGAGACTAGGCTGGGGGTTGGGGGATGGGGGTGAACAGGAAGGTCTAATAGGGTAAAGCACGTGACATGGTTAATGGAAGTCGTCTTGAAGCAACCCAGCACTGTGGGTAATGAATAGACACTGATATAAAAAAAATGAAGAAGGAAAAAGAAAAAGTAAAGGTTACAATTTCAGCGTCAGAAACACTGATAAGGCTGAGGACCGCCACCTAGATTCCAAATGCACCAAGAGCCATGGCCCCCTGGCCTGAGATGGCTTAGGTATCTTTCCTTTGCAATTTCAAAACACTCGCTCAGACAAATATGAGCATTCGACATACACTACAGAAGCTGGGGAAATGGACCCACAATAAAGCACTTTCCATGGAAACACAGAGACGTACAACTCCCCTCCCCTGGAAACCCACATAAATGGGGGGAGGGGTCAAAGAGGGTGGGTGTGGAAGTTGCCTATAATTAAAAACTGGGAAGGCAGAGTTAAGGAATCCAAAGAGGAAAGTGGGAAGCATAACTCATCATATCAATTAGTCTGATTTTGACTTAAAGACCTTGCTGCGGAGAAACTTAGAGGAAAACAATGAAAATCTATGACATCATATCACACATACACACATTTGTGCACAATACACATTCAAACACATGAGTACACATACATATCACTCACACACTCACAAAGAAGGAAAGAAAGAAAGAAAGAAAGAAAGAAAGAAAGAAAGAAAGAAAGGGAGAAAGAAAGAAAGAGAGAAAGAAAGAGAGGAGGAAATGGATAGATAAAATACATAGGTAGAAACTGCAATTAGGCTCCATTTATCTGTTTTTGATGTAAAAAGAAAGGTGTTGGTCGAAATGCCCTGTTTTGTTCTTTAAGTAGTGCAGAAGACCAAATCCAAGACCTTGTGCAGCTAAACTCTCTTCCTGTAGCCCTATTAGGTGCTCACAGAACTACAAAGGGCACATGGCCCCATCAAATTGGAGGGATACATCTGTTCCCAGGTCAGAGGTGGATGCAGGTCTCCCAGGTGAGATCTCACGGAGATATCGTCCCTCTGACTAGCGCTAGAGGGCGCATGTGGCCTGGAGCCCCTCTCTGTGTTCTTCAATCTCGGATAATCCAGGCATGGCTCTCCAAACCCCCACCCTCAACCCACCCTAAACCGGAAAGTGGGGACAGAACCTGAAACAGCTTTGCAACTGTCAAGATGGGGGGACACAGCCTGTTCCCTCTCCTGCCACCCCATAGCTGGTCGGAGGGACTGGAGGAAGGTTTTCCTTGTGCACCCTAGAAGAGACCTCAACTTGTACAGAAGTTTTTCTCCATGCACAGTGGAAGTCAAGTCTTAGATATCTTGATGATCACTTTTGCTTTGGGATCAGTGGGTGGGGGTGGAGATTTGCAGCAGTGTCTCTGAGGATGTCTTAAAAGATTCAGACATACCGAGAGTGAATCTCTCTCTGCCCTGCCCTTTGCTGTGTGGACCTGAACAAAGACATCTCTGAATTTCAGTTCTATCTAGCCCGGAGACAGGATGAGTACCTCTTACCTGTAGGCTTGGGACAAAGACTGTATACCATCCTATACCTGCAGGTGGCTCAGAGAGCACCTGTAGAGACACGAGCCTCCTGCCACCCACAAGCAGCTCCAGTGCTGAATTTTCTGCCCAGGAAAAGAAATGCTTATTTTCATTGATCCATCTAATAGCGGCTTTGTGTGGCTAATCAGCCTGTACTCCATCCTATTGTGTGTCTGCAGTTAGATCTAACTGTTGATCTAATTACCCAGGTGTAGAATTAGACTCTCACAAGGAGCTGGGAGAACTGCTTCAGCAATCTACTCCTTCTAATGAAAACCTTTCTGAGACTGACAGCGTCCTCCCTGAAGCCTCAAAGTTGCCTTGAGCTAAAATGGGAGGTAGCAAAGGAAATATTATTTCCCCCCAAGCCCTAACTAATTACAAGATGTCATCACAGCCCGATTAGTATTTACCCAACAATGTGCTGATTCCTTATCCAGCCAAAAGCTTAACTGCCATTAAAATGGAGACAATATTTAAATCTTAATTTCATTATCTGCTGGTAATAATCTTAGAATTATAAATCCAAAGTATCACTCGGAATACATTTTGATACGTAAAAGAATCTGTCCTCATTGTTGTTCCATGGCACACATGGCTGTTGGATTGACTTTCAAACCAGAGCTGAATATCCTTTTATGGAGAAAGAGATAAAGGGATTTTCCCTGCACCGAAACCTGCTTGGAGAAGGAGAGAAACACATCCACACCATAAAAGGGCATCTGGGCAAGCACAAGTGCCACAACTGTAACCTGTGAGATATGAGCTACCTCTGTGTGGTGTACTGATTCTCTCACATTTCTGATAACATGACAGTCAATACAACAAAAGCCACTTCAGAATTCCAGGACATTCAACACTAATTGTCACAGAAGGGGCAGTGGAGACTGTCAGCCTCTGCAGAACTCTCAGGCTGCCATGGCCTAGATGCCTATATTCTGGCTGTTATATCTCTAGGGCAACGTTCTCCCAGAAGAATAGAGTGTTTGCAGGGTTATCAGCACACGTGTGTGCACATGCGCAGAAAAGAACCATCTCGGCAGCTGGGAGTCCTGCACCAGTGGAAGGCGAAGACTCTGGTCCTGCCAAGACTGAACTCCCCTGTGAATGGGATTGATGGGAAAGGGCAGAATGTGGGGGTGCATCAGGAGAGGAACACCCCTATGGAAGGGGAGTGGGAGGTGCTAGGGAGATGTTAGCCTGGAAACCAGGAAAGGGAAAAACATTTGAAATGTAAATAAGAAATACCCAATTTAATAAAGATGGAATAAAAAAGACACTCCTTCTGGAAGAGGAGAATGTATGATTTCTTTTCACCATCTGTGGGAAGACTTTGGACATCTGGGCAAATGTGTAATGACCTATAGATCCTTGGAAACATTTGGATAGTTCCAGAAACTCCTGGAAAAGTGGAAAATCCAAGATATCTATGGCAATAGAGGAAGGCTTATGTGAACCTAGAATGTGTGGAGAAGTTCTCTGTCCAAGTTTGTTAGTAGAAGAATCAGCAGAAGGTGGGCCAGGCACAGTGTGATATTCTTTGAATCTTTCACTGTTTTCTCCAGTACTGTGTTTGTAGATGTTGCAGGCACTCTGGCTACCAACTCGTCAAAGGCCACATGTTCTTCAAACCTAGTAGACATAACTCGGCTTTTTTTTTCACCTTCCCAAGAATGGGCACTAAAGATGAGGCCACTCTTTTTCTAGTAGCAGGATGTAAGCAGATATTCTTGTATCCCTGGTCCTCAGCACCGAGATATATTAAAAAAATTAACAATTAAAACACATGTTTTATATGTTCCCACCACACCTGTTATTTACAATATGTGTCAAGGAATCCTGACTCACCCCTAGTTAAATACTTCTTTAGTTGTATTAATATGCAGCACGTGGAATCTTTTATTTCCAAATACTCCTTCCCTTCAGCTCTAGGTTGTTGTCTATTTTATATTAACTTGATATGTGAACATATATTGCTATTATTTCATGTTACAGAGCACTCATGACTGAAAATGTTAATTTTTGCCCTGTTTTAATTACTCTGTTCCTCATGCACTGACTTCTGTGTATGATAATCAATTTCTGACTCATTACTTTGTCTCCTTAAATGATTCTTCTGTAACATTCTTTTTCAAAGTCTACTTATTAATTTTTAATTATCTCTGTGAGTTTACGTGTGGGTGTGTGTGAGTGTGTGTGTGTGTGTGTGTGTGTGTGTGTGTGTGTATACACATATGAGCATGATGTCCAAGAAAGCCAGCAGGGGGTGGTAGATCCCCTGGAGCTGAAATAGCACCTCGTTGTGGGTCACAAAACACAGGAGCCTGAATCCAAACTCAGATCTTCTGTAAAAGCAGTTTGGATTCTAAATTACTATGTCGACTCTGTGGTACCATTTTAACATTTCTTCAATTAGTCCAGTTGGTTAGCAATTCCGCTAGATGTTGTGTGGGAAAAAAAACAAAACTTTTTAAAAGTTTTATCTTTAATAGGTACTTTTTTTCTTCTGAGCACAGAATTGGAACTTTAGAATTATTTATTTCGGAAGTGAACTTGTGCCACACTGCCTGTTTTGCAGTGGGCGTGATTTCCAGTCTAACCACACCTGTAGCTTCTGTTTTCATTCTCTGTTCTTTTCCTTGTTTTATTTCTTTTAATCTTTTCCACTACCAAGTTCTTCATTATAGAAATACATGATCATATTAATTATGTATCTCTCCCAGCTCAGCATTTAACTCTCATGAGCACTGAATGCTGTTTCTGGCTGTACTATGTGTTCAGCACCTAGGATAGCTCCCGGGTCTCGGTAACATTAACTGTTTGTTATACAAAGGAGCTTTTTATTCTTATTTTACAAATGAGATGCCTCAGGCAGAGAAAGGTTATGGTAACGGAACACACTGGGATTCCTAACGTGGTTTCTGAGAGACTTAAAGAGTTGAAGACAGAACAGGAGAGCCTAGGTTTCTTAGGGTTGTTCATATAATGTCTTAGCCACAGAAGATGAAAGGTAACATGTTCAGTATGGCGAGAACAGCTCAGATTTAGGTTACTGAAACTCAGTGTGGATCTGCTCACATCAGCCCCTCTCTGGATGTGTGGCTTGCCTGGAAGAGTGTTAAGACAATTGTACATTGAATCCTGTTCTGACATGCAAGCGTACATGTTGAGGACAAATATTCTATCTATGATTATAGGTATAAAATTTTATTTTTCTTGTGTTTATTATATTTTATTGTATTTATTGTATTTTGTTGCATTATGACATACACTAGGTACACTGGTAATTGAAGGACATATTCTGATCTGTGACATAGACTAGGTACACTGATATTTGGAGGACATTTTCTCATCTGTGATATAGACTAGGGAAACTGATAATTGGAGGAATTTTTTTTTTTTTTGATCTGTGACATACTGTAATTCTGCCTCTTGCCAGAGAATGTCCTGTGCATTGGGTACCTCTCTCACTTATTTTTCTACATTTCAGAAAGTCAATTGCGCTATGATGTTTAGACATAGACATAGCACATGCTCTGACGTGTGATGTGCAGTGAGCCATTTCCAAAGAGTGTCACTGAGATTGGGTTGTCCAGCAATCACCTTCTGCTACAGTAAACCATTCCTCATCTAGCAAGTCGCCTCGGCTCTTCCAATGCACTTTCGGGTTTGGAATTTATTTGTATACAAATGGCTAGCTCTGTAACTACTTTTCAGGACTTTCTTTATTCTGTCATTAGACTCAGGACAAGATTTTAGATTTATAAGGTATGTTTCAGTCTAGGTCTCAGAAAGTTTTTTATGTCAACTATAACATCAGAAACTTCCAAATCTACCCTTAAAACATGCATTGGGTTAAGGAACCAAATTAGCCTTTTATTACTTTGATCATTCGAACAAAGAATTTCTGTTACATCTAACTGATACAGACATAAATTGCACTGTTATTGTGTTGGCTCGGTGTCCCCTAGTGCATTGCACCTGGACAGAGGATTCACAATAGTCCAGTTCTGTAACAATTCAGAATGTTGCATTTCCTAATACAAAGAATCCGCATTCACTCTCCATGAGTTTCTCACTATCAAACATTCTGTTCGATTCTTCAAATCAAAATTTATCATAGGCCACATATTTACTGAAGTCATCTTGAACATTTCAGCATTTTAAAATATAACCTTTATAGCAAAGAAACAGAAGGGCACAGGATGTTACCATTTGGTAACTAAAAAACAACAAACTTAAAAATATACATAATGAAAAACGGGACATAACTATTTCTAACCCTGCAACTTAGCTCTGATATATACTGAAATGATCACCACTATTTTTATATCAAATATTCATTTTTATTTATTTCTCAATATTTTATGCCATGTTTTAATTTCTGACTATGTGGAATCAGAAAAAGAATGTATTATTCTTTAACTCCAAGGAAATATTATAACTTACCTTCTGATACATAACCCTGAATATTCTACATTCTCATGAGGAATAAAATAGCATATAGGTAAAATTATTGTGTCTGTATGTAGACTAGAAATTAAGTCTGTTATAAATATAAAGTTGAGACAAGAATTTACCTTACTGTGAAAGACAAACTAAGCGTGAGTATCTCCTCTGAACAAAGATGCATCATCATCCTTTCTCATGTGTAGGTCAGATTTATAGACACCATTGCTAGATTTTTTCATGTAGGGACATGAAAAAAAGGGAAATTAGTGTCTCAAATTATTATCTTATTTCAATATAAACTATGTAGACATCCTGGAAAAATATACTGATACCTTTAAACTTCACATCATTCCTTTAGTGGTAAATAAGTTTGTTTTTAAAAGAAAAGTTTTAAGGGAGTTCAAAATGGATTAAAGATAAGAGTAACGGATGTGCAAGTTTCATGATATCATTGAGTTCCATGACTCGATGCTGAAAAGTTGGATTCTAGTTACACACCTGTGAAGTGTGACATATACATGTGCAGACATATATGCAAATAAATATAGAGATGCACACACATTCATCCATGAAGGCACACACACTACAAAAAAACATATATTTTCAAAGGTGGTTTTGTTTTGTTTTGTTTTCTTTGCTTTGATTTCATTTACTAGTAATGACTTATGCCTTTAATTATACCATAAAATCTGAGAAGGGGCTGACAAGAAGGAGGCCAGAGCTTCACATGTGAGAGCTTCAGAGCAATTAGTACAAGGCTAACATGAAAAACATGAGTAGTTTTCTCAAAATCCTAAGAGGTTGAAATATAGATCAGGGCCTGCCTGGCACACAGTAGGTTATGGCTTTGCTCTTCAGAACTGAATTTTTTCAAACAAATTTCAGGTACTTCTCTATTGAATGATTTTCAAATAACCAAATTGTGATTAATTTTTAGAATTCGTTTTGTGTTCAAATGTAAATCTCCTAAACTCTAACTTTCTAAACCAGACTGACTTTCTAAATCTCTGACTTTCTAAATCTCTGACTTTCTAAACCAGAAAAAGCATAGGATCAATCAATATATCTGGCTTTTTTGTTGTATATTTTCATTTTAAATGGCTTCTTTTATAGCATTATAGTGTTCCTGGGATTTACAGATTACCTCCTTGGAATATTAGGGGATACAGACTTAGAACCTTTGGGTCAGACCTTCACTGGTTCTTTCACACAATTTATCATTCCTCTTTCAGGTGCTGTTCCTGAGCTGTGGCTAAGACTGAGTGTGGATTAAAATAGTGTCGACATCCTTCTCCAATGTGAAGCCATACATGTTCCCTAAACACATTCTTGAAAGATAGTTTCCATATTCATGGAGTTTTCATTAGATAGCTACATTCTTTCATTTTTGGAGGATGTTTTTGAAGGCTATTCTGGCATTTATGTCATTTGCCAACCCTCTTTCATGGGAAATTGCTGTTTCTTTTCTGGATGCTTCTAGGAACTGTGTTTATGCTGTTTGCCGGGTTCAGTTTGACCACCTGGGTTCAGATTTCTTTTTATTTATCATGCCTGACATTTGTTTGGTTGAGTATTATATTGTTCTCATTCTATGATTCCCTCATTGTTATGCCTGCATAATTTTCTCTTCTTATTTTGACTTTTCCTCCTTTTACTCTTCTGTAGACCCATTGCTCTTCCACCTGATTGAAGCCTGGGTATTGCCCATCACTGTTTCGCATGTATGAGCTGTTCTATAGAGTTATAAGTTTTCAGTGTCTAAGAGAATAGATTCTAGTTTTTGGTATTTATGAAATTTGCAGAGATCATAACTTCTAGAATAACATGATATCCTTACCTATTCCTTTTTTAGTTTTTCTGCAATGATTAAAATTAACAATTTATCGAGAATAACAAGCATAAGAAAAATGTATATTGTGAACATATTTCTGCAAGAGGTGTCATGTACTGATGCATCTGAACTAATGAGATATGCCATGCTCTCTGTGACTGCCCCTACATCTCCCTTCTCCTTTCCCCACAGTGATAGTATTTACTCATTTACTTTTCTTCTTCTTTTACATTTGTTTATTCATTATTTGTGTGCTCAAGTGACACAGTATTCTAGTTAGTTGAGAGGACAATTTTCAGAAGTTACCTATTAGCTTCTGCCATGTGGGTCACAGGGATTGATCTCACCAGATCAAGCTCAGCTTGGCAAAAAAAACCACCCTTAGCCAGGGAACCTTTATGCAATCCCCATATTTATTATTTCCTAATACTATATGAGAGCATTTCTGTCATTTCAGAATTAGTACTTGGATTATTTTACTGGAAAGTGATTATTTGGGAGTTAATTTTGTACATTATAGCCACAGTGCTATAATGCTTCCCATTCTTTTATTTTATGCACTACTCATTACTTTTGTATATGTGTTTTAAAAAACCCTGCTTAGCCAACAAGCAAGACCTCTGCTGATAATATTATGTAGCTTCCTTTTGTTGACGGCTATGTCTCTACATCATTTTATGCTCACTGTTTTGGCATACTGATTTCTCTTTAATTTATATTTATGATACACATCATGGAGACCCTTTTGTTTTGGCTCTTTGGATGATAGTATTTTCCCTGATATTATTTCAATGAAGACACAAACACTTACCGAACATTCACATATTTACATTTATACTGTATATTTTTGTCTGGTGATTTGGCTATACTATTTATGGTGAAGCAGAAAGCAATCTCTAGTGAAGTAACAGTCAAACAGTGTTTAAAAAATTGACTACCTGTATTCTTTTTATCTATCACTTATTTTCATAGTACGATACAAAGAAACCTCTCTCATCCTAGTATTTACTGATACTTATGTAAAAAAATAATTAGCAAATTAATTAAATTATCTTAGTATAGTAGTTTCTCTATGCTTATAGTACCTAGATGTAATACTTTAGCCATGAGCTTTCGGAACTCTCCTGCATACTATAGAGTAAATACATTTAGTGTGTATGAGAACTACACATAAGAGGCTACAAAAATATCTCAGCTGTTAAAGGCTTGTGACCCAACAAAAATGTCAATGAAACTGAAATTAGTCACTGTATATTAGGTGTTTGTATGGAATAGTCACATATTAGCTCTTTGTAATCTCTACATCATATCAGGTCTAATTATAATGATAGTGAATCCATCCAATTACAAAATTCACCATTATAGGTAATACCTTATTTGAGTTATTTAACATATGTTTTGGTTTCATCTTCCTATGCTATACCAAAGGAAGAATAGTTAGTGCTCTCCTATAATCAAATACCACTTTGTCTGCGGTAATCTGGTACGTTAGAAAAATATCAAAATTGGTTTCTTTAGTTCATTTACTTTGTAGAGATCTAATCACAGCAAAAATGCTGAAATGAAATATAAGTAAAATAAACAAACTGAATAAAATATAAATCTTTACTGAATGCCAAATGGCTGAGAAACACCTAAATAAATGTTCAACATCTTTAGTCATAAGGGAAATGCAAATCAAAACAACCCTGAGATTTCACCTCACACCAGTGACAATGGCTAAGATCAAAAACTCCAGTGACAGCAAATGCTGGCGAAAATGTGGAGAAACAGGAACACTCCTCCATTGTTGGTGTTGTTGCAGACTGGTACAACCATTCTGGGAATCAGTCTGGAGGTTCCTCAGATTATTGGACATTGAACTGCCTGAGGATCCAGCTATACCTCTCTTAGGCATATACCCAAAAGATGTCCCAACATATAAACAATACACATTCTCCACTATGTTCATCGCATCCTTATTTATAATAGTCAGAAGCTGGAAAGAACCCAGATGTCCTTCAACAGAGGAATGGATACAGAAAATGTGGTACATCTACACAATGGAATATTACTCAGCTATCAAAAAAATGACTTTATGAAATTCGTAGGCAAATGGTTGGAACTGGAAAATATCATCCTGAGTGAGCTAACTCAATCACAGAAAGAAATACATGGTATGCACTCATTGATAATTGGCTATTAGCCCAAAGGCTTGATTTACCCTAGATGCCTAGAACAAATGAAACTCAAGATGGATGATCAAAATATGAATGCTTCACTCCTTCTTTAAAAGGGGAACAAGAATACCCTTGGCAGGGAAGGGAGAGGCAAAGATTAAAACAGAGACTGAAGGAACACCCATTTAGAGCCTGCCCCACATGTGGCCCAAACATATACAGCCACCCAATTAGACAAGATGGATGAAGCAAAGAAGTGCAGATGGACAGGAGCCGGATGTAGATCGCTCCTGAGAGACACAGCCAGAATACAGCAAATACAGGGGCGAATGCTAGCAGCAAACCAAGGAACTGAGTGTTGTACATCTGTTGAAGGAATGAGAGAAAGAACTGGAAGAGCTTTAAGTGGCTCGAGACACCATATGTACATCAATGCCAAGCAACCAGAGCTTCCAGAGACTAAACCACTATCTAAAGACTATACATGGACTGACCATGGACTCCGACCTCATAGGTAGCAATGAATATCCTGGTAAGAGCAACAGTGGAAGGGGAAGCCCAGGTTCCTGCTAAGTCTGAACCCCCAGTGAACTAGACTGTTGGGGGGAGGGCGGCAATGGGGGTAGGGTGGGGAGGGGAACACGCATAATGAAGGGGAGGGGGAGGGGTATGTTTGCCCGGAAACCGGGAAAGGGAATAACACTCGAAATGTATATAAGAAATACTCAAGTTAAAATAAAAAAAAGTAAAAACAAAAAACAAAAAAGATAAATGATATAGTACAATAAGTTATAAAACAGAGAAATAAATCACAAAATTGAAACTCAGATTACCCCCACCAAAACCCAGCTCACTGAAAATAAAGACCATGGCCCCATTATATAAGTAAGTACCTGTGAGAACATGCTTGACAACACTCTAAGTTCTTTCTCTCCATTTACATTAAGGGAGCAGAGGTAATGAGTTCCCCTATGTTCTCTGAATTATTCATGGATCTGCTCAAGATGCAACAAAAAAATCTAAAATGCCTGTTTATGGAAGATTCGGGTTTTTTTTTTTCTTATTTGAATCCTTAATGTATCATAATCGATGAAATTCTAGATGCCTAGTGAAGATGTGTTATATAAATAAGTGATGAAGAAGATTCAATTTAAAATTATATTAAGTTTATTAGAAGAATTTTTCCACTCAATTTCATAATCCATTTTATATAATACAGACGCTGTCATTCTTCTCCACATATTCCAGACATTATGTATCTTAATACACCACGCTTATTCAAGTGTATTTTGTATCTATTTGTATCCACCTCCCCATGACAACGTCCTCAATACATATTTCATATACTGGCAATGCCTACCCTGATACTTCCATTTATTAAGATGATACTATCAAGAAGATACAAGCTTCCTGTTTCTGGCTGAGTCCAGAGATGACATACTACAAAGCTCACTGTACCCAAAATCTGAGGGGGAGATAGCTGGACTCGCAGAATCATGGAAAATTCTGAGAACTTAGGAGAAACCATTACCTCTTTTCACATTCCTGTGCTGAGAGGAAGCTGCTTAGAGCCCTATGGATATAGTAACCTTGGGAGAGTAAGGGAGGTGATCCTTCCAGTATCTACCTCTGTTCAGAGATGAAAGCCAGTGGCCAGGAAAAGTAACACAACTGAGAACACAGGCGAGACCAACACTTCTGCTACAAGTAACCAGGCTGGAGGCCTCAGGACACAGAAAACAAGAGTAGTTTCGGACAGGACACTTCCTGTTTCTGCCTGTACCCATTGCTGATCTGGTCCTACATATCTCTGTACCCACATCTTGGTGGGAGAAAAGAAGACTATAGGAACAGTGACAAAGAGTTTTACAGGATGGTCATGCCACTGTCAGAGACAGCAAGACCACGAAACACCAGAGAAAACCTGATGACAAGAGTCAAGTACAGAAACCTAAGCAATAAAAACCAAAACTACTTGGCATCATCAGAACTCCCTTATCCCAAGAAAGCAAAAATTGGATATCCCAACAAACTGAGAAATCAAGATGTGGATTCAAAATCATTTTTCATGACGATGATAGAGGACATTGAGTAGGGAACAAATAAAACACTTCAAGATATACAGGACAACACAGGTATAAAGTAGAAGCCCTTAAAGGGGAAACACAAAATTCCTACAAGAATCACAGGAAAACACTGTCAAACAGATGAAGGAATTTAAAAAAATCTAGGATCAATAAGTGGAAATAGAAGCAATAAAGAAAGCACAAAGAGATACAACCCTGGAGTTGGAAAACCTAGGGAAGGAAATCAGAATTCATAGACAGAAGCATCAGAAAGAGAATACAAGAGATAAAAGACAAAAATCTCATGGGCAGAAGATACTGTAGAAATCATTTACACAACCATCAAAGAAAATGTAAAGCTCAAAGAGCTCCTAATGGAAAACAACCAGGAAATCCAGGACAGAGTGAGAAGATCAAACAAAGGATAATGGGTATAAAAGAGAGTGAAGATTCCCATATAAAAGGGCCAGTAAATATCATCAAAAATTTTAGGAGAAAACTTCCCTAACCTAAAGATTGAAGTGCCTATAATAATAAAAGTATCATACATTTATCCAAATAGATTGGACCAAGAAGAAATTTCTCCCTTCACATAATAGTCTCAACACCAAATGCATAAAACAAATAAAAAGAATATTAAAGTCAGTAACGAAAAAGTCAGGTATCATATATAGGCATACCTATAAGTATTACACCAGACTTCTCACCAGAGACTATGAAATTCAGATCCAGAGTGGATTTTGTAATACTCTAAGAGAAAATAAATGCCAGCCCAGGTTACTATCCCCTGCAAAACTTTCAATCAGCGCAGCTGGAGAAACCAATATATTTTATGATAAGCTAAATTTGCACAGTATATTTTCACAAATCATGCCCTATGAAAGATAATAGATGGGAAACTCCAACAAAAGGAGGGAAATTACACCCTATAAAAAGAAAAAAGTAATCCTCTTTGAACAAACCCAAAAGAAGAGATTCACACAAACATAATTCCACCTCTTCCAAAATAACAGAACACCACAATAACTATTCCTTAATATCTCTTAGCATCAATGCAAATTCTCCAATAAAAAGACATAGGCTTACAGACCGCATACATAAAGAAGAACTAGAATTTTGTTGCATTAAGGAAACAGAGCTCAATGACAAAAAAAGATAGTATCTCAGAATAAAAGTCTGGAAAAGAATTTTCCAAGAAAATGGTCTGTAGAAACATCCTGGAGCATACATTCCTGTATCTAATTCAACCAAAAGTTATCAAAAAAAAAAAAAAAGATAAGGAGGGACACTCCATTTTCATCAGGGAAAAAATTTCCACCAGGGTCAATTCTCTATCCTGAATATCTATACGCTACACCCAACGGCACCTAAATTTATAAAGGAAACCGTACTAAAGCTCAGGCTAACGAAATAGTCGTGGGAGACTTCACCAACCCACACTCAGCAATGAACAGATCATGGAATGTGAAACTGGAGACACAGAGAAATTAACAGATTTTGAACCAAATGGATTTAAAAATGTTTAGAATTTAAGGAAAAGTAAGGCACAACAAACTCAAACTTATGGGACAAAATGATAATATAGAAAAGAGGAAAACTCAAAGCTCTGAGTGTATCCAAAGTGAAACTGGAGAGAGCATACATTAGCAGCTTGACAACAAATAAAAAGCTCAAAAACAAAAAGAAGCAGATACACCAAAGAGGACGAGAAGGCAGGAAATAATCAAACTCAAGGCTGAAATCAACAAAGGAGAAACAAAAAGAACTCTACAAAGATCAATACAACCAGGAGGTGGATCCAAGGGTAAATCAACATGATAGATAAATCTGAGCTAGAATAACAAAACGGCACAGAGAAAAAATACAAACAATAAAATCAGAAATGAGAGGGATACAAAACAACAGAATCTGCAGAAATTCAAAACATTATCATACCCTATTACTGAAATTTATATTCAAGAAAAGTAGAAAATCTGGATCAAATGATCAATTTTCTATGCAGGGAGCAGATACCAAAGTTATGTCAGGGTCAGATAAAATATCTAAACTGTAACTTGAATCCTAAAAAAAAAATAATAATAATTATTATTAAAAGGCTCCCAATTGGGAAAAGATCCCAGGACCAGATGATTTTACTTGAAACTTCTATCAACCCTTCCTAGGACCAAATACCACTATTGGTCAAAATATTCCACAAAATACAAACAGAGGAACACTACCCAATTCCAACGATGAAGCCAAAGTTATGCTTATACCTAAAGCATACAAAGACCCAATAAAGAAAGTGAACTTCAGACCAATTACCCTTATGAATATTGACGAAAAATAGTCAATCAAATCATTGGAAACCAAATCCATGAACACATCAAAATTATCATCCATCACTATAAAGGAGACTTCTTAACAGGAATGCAAGGATAGTTCAATATGGAATTCCATCAACATATTCCACTACATAATCGAACAGAAAGAAAAAAAAATACATTTTCATCTCACTAGATGCTGCGAAAGCATTTGACAAAATAAAACACCCCTTCATAGCCAAAATCTTACAATGATAGGAATTCAAGGCCCATACTCAACAACAGTAACGTAATGTACAGCAAACCAGCAGCCAAAAATCATACTAAATGAAGAGAAAATTGAAGCTCTCCCTCTAAAATCAGGGACTAGACAAGGCTATTCATTCTCTCCATACTTATTCAATATAGTACTCAATGTGCTAGCCTGACCAATTAGACAACAAAAGGAGGACAAAGGGATACAAATATTAAAGGAAGAGATCAATATATCACTATTTGCAGGCGATATGATAGTATACTTAAGTGACTCCATAATTTCCACCAGAGAACTACTGCACGTGATAAACAGCTTCAGCAAAGTCCTGGATGTAGAATTAACTCAAACATATCAGTAACCTTCTATGAATAAATAGACCAAGAAAGAAACTAGGCAAATTACACTCTTCAAAATAATCACAAATAACAAAAAATACCTCCGCATAACTTAAACTAGGCAAGGGAAAGCGCCTTATGAAAAGAACTTAATTTCTCTAAAACAAGAAAATTTCAGAAGATGTAAAGACTTTTCATATTCAAGGTCTGGCACTAATGAAATAGCAAAAAATGGCCCTTTGCCAAAAACATTGTACATATTCAATGGAATCCCCAAGAAAATTTCAACAAAATTCTTCATACAGTTAGAAAGAGAAATATGCAAGTTCATTTAGAAAAAGAAAAAAAAACAAGGAA
This sequence comes from Rattus norvegicus, assembly GCF_021556685.1. Taxonomy (NCBI): domain Eukaryota; kingdom Metazoa; phylum Chordata; class Mammalia; order Rodentia; family Muridae; genus Rattus; species Rattus norvegicus. Next base: position 9,409,198 of record NC_141555.1, read on the forward strand.
ATGGAAACTATTCTCAAAATAAAAGAAATTCTGTGGAAATCAACATCCCTAACCTCAAGTTGAATACCCAGCAATAGAGATAAAAAATATATGGTACAGGTACAGAGACAGGCAAGTAGAACACTTGTGTTGGTTCATCTACATATCAGAAAGTAAATCAACGTAAATCCATCCATTCTTATCATGCTGTACAAAGCTGAAGTCCAAGTGGATTAAGGGCATCCAGAAAAAAGAGATATACACAAACCAATAGAAGAAAAAGTGGGGAAATGCTTGAACACATGATAACAATGGAAAAGTTCTTGAACAGAACATGAAACCAGTGGCTTATTCTTTACGATGAAGAGTTGACAGATTGGACCTTGTAAAATGCAAAGTGTCTGTAAGGCAAGGAACACTGTCATTATAACAAAATGGCAACTAATATCTTGTAAAAAGATGTTTGCCATCCTATATCTGAAAGAGAATTAATAATCAGTATGTACAAAGAACTCAAGAAGTTATACTCCAGAAAGTCAAATAACCCTATTTTAAATGGGGTACAGATCTAAACAAATAATTTTCAGGAGAAGAATTTTGAATGGCTGAGAAATACATAAAGAAAAGTTCAATGTCATTGTTCATCAAGGTAATGCAAATCAAAAGATACACAAGGCAGAATGGCTAAGATAAAAAATTCAGTTAACAGCAGATGCTGGTCACAATGTGGAGAAAGAGGAAGACTCCTCCATTATTGGTGGGATTAAAATGAAGTACAATATTCCGGAAATTATTCCGGACTTTCCTCTGAGCATAGTATATGCTAAGGACTTAGATATCCCACTCCTGGGCATATTCCCAAATGATGCCCCAACATATAACTAGGACACATTTTGTACTTTGTTTATAGCAGCTGTATTCATGGTAGCCAGAAGCTAGGAAGAACCCAGATGATTCGACTACATGAATGGATATAGAAAATGTGGCTCATCTACATAATTGAGTGCAATTCAGTAATCAATACAATGACATCATGAAATTCATAAGCAAGTGAAGGAAACTATAAGATACTATCCTGAATGAGTCAACCAAATCACACACACACACACACACACACACACACACACACACACACACACACACACACACACACTACCCCAAAACCTTGAATTACCCAACATACCGCTTTAAGTTCAAGAAGAAGGATGAACCAAGTGAGGATGGTCTGTATTAAAAGGGGAAACAAAAATATTCATAGGACATGATATGGAGATTAAGTTTAGAACCGAGATTGAAGGAATAGCCATTCTGAGACTTTACCACCTGGGGATCCAGCCCACATACATACAGCCTCCAAACCTAAACAATATTGCTGATGCCAACAAGTGCATGCTTACAGGAGCCTGATATAGCTGTCTCCTGAGAGGCTCTTCCAGATTATGGCAAATACCGAGGATGATGCTTCCAGTCAACCATTGAACTGAGAAAAGGGTCACCTTTGGAGAAGATAGAGAAAGTATTAAAGGAGTTGAAGTGCCTTTCAACCTAGTAAGGACAACAGTGGTCACAAACCAGAGCTCCATGGGAATAAAGCACTTTCTTAAGACTGCACATGGACTGAATGGTGGCTCTAGGTGCATATGTAGCAAAGCATGACCATGTTCTATACCAATGGGAGAAGCCCTTGGTCATCCAAGGCTGGACCTTCTAGTAAATAGAATGTCATCCTGAGGAGGCAACAAGGGGATTTTTTTTTTTTTTTTTTTTTTTTTTTTTTTTTTTTTTTTTTTTGTGGAAGGGAAAACACCTTTGAAGAAGACAGGGCAGCGGAAGTGGATAGGGATAGAGTTCTTATGGATGGAGACCACACACATACAGCCTTTATATTTTTCTATGGCTTTAACAGCTCAATGGCAAGGCCACTTCTAACCTCCAAGTGGCTAAACTATCACACCCTGATATTCCACGTTATTATTTGCTAAAATCTATATCCCATCTTTCTTGCTCTGGACACCATTGGGCAGCTCTCCTGGGTTTGCTTATTCTCATGCTCTTCTATGTCAGCTGCTTCTCTGTCCTGAAAGTCTGTCCTGGAGAATCTCCATGCATCTTCCCCTCTCGACCTTCGTTTAAGCATTCTGAAACTCCTGCTCTGTCTGTCCTGCCGAGACACTGGCTATCAGTATCTCTATTTTCCAATCAGAACCAACTGAGGCAGGGTCCCTTATTCATAAGTTCAGGACACTATGAGAAGCATGAGAATAAAATCAGCTACAATAATTATTTGTATGTGATTTTCTGGGAACAATATTCCCCAAACCAGAGAGAGATACCTGTTAAAGTATTATAATCATAGAAAATATAAAGTAGACACATAATAATAATAATAATGATAATAATAATAATAATAAATATTAATAATATAATATATTATAATAAACGTGAAAAAATAATAATTATAATAATTATAATAGTAAATAATAATAAAAATAAAATAAACATCATCATTATCAAAATCATCATAATCATCAAACCCAAACTGAACTGAGATATAAAAATACAAAAACTGTGAAGGAAAAAACTAAGTCACATGTAAACTGATCACATGAGACTAACACCTGATTTTTCTTTCTTTTTTTTTTTTCATGTTTGAAAGGCAAGTACTTTCTTTTTTTTTATATATATTTTTTTATTAACTTGAGTATTTCTTATATACATTTCGAGTGTTATTCCCTTTCCCGGTTTCCGGGCAAACATCCCCCTCCCCCCTCCCCTTCCTTATGGGTGTTCCCCTCCCAACCCTACCCCCATTGCCGCCCTCCCCCCATAGACTAGTTCACTGGGGGTTCAGTCTTAGCAGGACCCAGGGCTTCCCCTTCCACTGGTGCTCTTACTAGGATATTCATTGCTACCTATGGGGTCAGAGTCCAGGGTCAGTCCATGTATAGTCTTTAGGTAGTGGCTTAGTCCCTGAAAGCTCTGGTTGCTTGGCATTGTTGTACTTTTGGGGTCTCGAGCCCCTTCAAGCTCTTCCAGTTCTTTCTCTGATTCCTTCAATAGGGGACCTATTCTCAGTTCAGTGGTTTGCTGCTGGCATTCGCCTCTATATTTGCTGTATTCTGGCTGTGTCTCTCAGGAGCGATCTACATCCGGCTCCTGTCGGTCTGCACTTCTTTGCTTCATCCATCTTGTCTAATTGGGTGGCTGTATATGTATGGGCCACATGTGGGGCAGGCTCTGAATGGGTGTTCCTTCAGTCTCTGTTTTAATCTTTGCCTCTCCCTTCCCTGCCAAGGGTATTCTTTTTCCTCATTTAAAGAAGGAGTGAAGCATTCACATTTTGATCATCCGTCTTGAGTTTCGTTTGTTCTAGGGATCTAGGGTAATTCAAGCATTTGGGCTAATAGCCACTTATCAATGAGTGCATACCATGTATGTCTTTCTGTGATTGGGTTAGCTCACTCAGGATGATATTTTCCAGTTCCAACCATTTGCCTACGAATTTCATAAACTCGTTGTTTTTGATAGCTGAGTAATATTCCATTGTGTAGATGTACCACATTTTCTGTATCCATTCCTCTGTTGAAGGGCATTTGGGTTCTTTCCATTTTCTGGCTGTTATAAATAAGGCTGCGATGAACATAGTGGAGCACGTGTCTCTTTTATATGTTGAGGCATCTTTTGGGTATATGCCCAAGAGAGGTATAGCTGGATCCTCAGGCAGTTCAATGTCCAATTTTTTGAGGAACCTCCACACTGATTTCCAGAATGGTTTTACCAGTCTGCAATCCCACCAACAATGGAGGAGTGTTCCTCTTTGTCCACATCCTCGCCAGCATCTGCTGTCACCTGAGTTTTTGATCTTAGCCAATCGCACTGGTGTGAGGTGAAATCTCAGGGTTGTTTTGATTTGCATTTCCCTTATGACTAAAGATGTTGAACATTTCTTTAGGTGTTTCTCAGCCATTCGGCATTCCTCAGCTGTGAATTCTTTGTTTAGCTCTGAACCCCATTTTTAATAGGGTTATTTGTTTCCCTTCTAACTTCTTGAGTTCTTTGTATATTTTAGAAATAAGGCCTCTATCTGTTGTAGGATTGGTAAAGATCTTTTCCCAATCTGTTGGTTGCCGTTTTGTCCTAACCACAGTGTCCTTTGCCTTACAGAAGCTTTGCAGTTTTATGAGATCCCATTTGTCGATTCTTGATCTTAGAGCATAAGCCATTGGTGTTTTGTTCAGGAAATTTTTTCCAGTGCCAATGTGTTCCAGATGCTTTCCTAGTTTTTCTTCTATTAGTTTGAGTGTGTCTGGTTTGATGTGGAGGTCCTTGATCCACTTGGACTTAAGCTTTGTACAGGGTGATAAGGATGGATCGATCTGCATTCTTCTACATGTTGCCCTCCACTTGAACCAGCACCATTTGCTGAAAATGCTATCTTTTTTCCATTGGATGGTTTTGGCTCCTTTGTCAAAAATCAAGTGACCATAGGTGTGTGGGTTCATTTCTGGGTCTTTAATTCTATTCCATTGGTCTATCTGTCTGTCTCTGTACCAATACCATGCAGTTTTTATCACTATTGCTCTGTAATACTGCTTGAGTTCAGGGATAGTGATTCCCCCTGAAGTCCTTTTATTGTTGAGGATAGCTTTAGCTATCCTGGTTTTTTTGTTATTCCAGAAGAATTTGCAAATTGTTCTGTCTAACTGTTTGAAGAATTGGATTGGTATTTTGATGGGGATTGCATTGAATCTGTAGATTGCTTTTGGTAAAATGGCCATTTTTACTATATTAATCCTGCCAATCCATGAGCATGGGAGATCTTTCCATCTTCTGAGGTCTTCTTCAATTTCTTTCCTCAGTGTCTTGAAGTTCTTATTGTACAGATCTTTTACTTGCTTGGTTAAAGTCACACCGAGGTACTTTATATTATTTGGGTCTATTATGAAGGGTGTCGTTTCCCTAATTTCTTTCTCGGCTTGTTTCTCTTTTGTATAGAGGAAGGCAACTGATTTATTTGAGCTAATTTTATACCCAGCCACTTTGCTGAAGTTGTTTATCAGCTTTAGTAGTTCTCTGGTGGAACTTTTGGGATCACTTAAATATACTATCATGTCTTCTGCAAATAGTGATATTTTGACCTCTTCTTTTCCGATCTGTATCCCTTTGATCTCCTTTTGTTGTCTGATTGCTCTGGCTAGAACTTCAAGAACTATATTGAATAAGTAGGGAGAGAGTGGGCAGACTTGTCTAGTCCCTGATTTTAGTGGGATTGCTTCAAGTTTCTCTCCATTTAGTTTAATGTTAGCAACTGGTTTGCTGTATATGGCTTTTACTATGTTTAGGTATGGGCCTTGAATTCCTATTCTTTCCAGGACTTTTATCATGAAGGGGTGTTGAATTTTGTCAAATGATTTCTCAGCAGCTAATGAAATGATCATGTGGTTCTGTTCTTTCAGTTTGTTTATATAATGGATCACGTTGATGGTTTTCCGTATATTAAACCATCCCTGCATGCCTGGGATGAAGCCTACTTGATCATGGTGGATGATTGTTTTGATGTGCTCTTGAATTCGGTTTGCCAGAATTTTATTGAGTATTTTTGCGTCGATATTCATAAGGGAAATTGGTCTGAAGTTCTCTTTCATTGTTGTGTCTTTGTGTGGTTTAGGTATAAGAGTAATTGTGGCTTCGTAGAAGGAATTCGGTAGGGCTCCATCTGTTTCAATTTTGTGGAATAGTTTGGATAATATTGGTATGAGGTCTTCTATGAAGGTTTGATAGAATTCTGCACTAAACCCATCTGGACCTGGGCTCTTTTTGGTTGGGAGACCTTTAATGACTGCTTCTATTTCCTTAGGAGTTATGGGGTTGTTTAACTGGTTTATCTGTTCCTGATTTAACTTCGATACCTGGTATCTGTCTAGGAAATTGTCCATTTCCTGAAGATTTTCAAATTTTGTTGAATATTGGTTTTTATAGTAAGATCTGATGATTTTTTGAATTTCCTCCAATTCTGTAGTTATGTCTCCCTTTTCATTTCTGATTTTGTTAATTTGGACACACTCTCTGTGTCCTCTCGTTAGTCTGGCTAAGGGTTTATCTATCTTGTTGATTTTCTCAAAGAACCAACTTTTGGTTCTGTTGATTCTTTCTATGGTCCTTTTTGTTTCTACTTGGTTGATTTCAGCTCTGAGTTTGATTATTTCCTGCCTTCTACTCCTCCTGGGTGTATTTGCTTCTTTTTGTTCTAGATCTTTTAGGTGTGCTGTCAAGCTGCTGACATATGCTCTTTCCTGTTTCTTTCTGCAGGCACTCAGCGCTATGAGTTTTCCTCTTAGCACAGCTTTCATTGTGTCCCATAAGTTTGAGTATGTTGTATCTTCATTTTCATTAAATTCTAAAAAGTTTTTAATTTCTTTCTTTATTTCTTCCTTGACCAGGTTATCATTGAGTAGAGCATTGTTCAATTTCCACGTATTTGTGGGCATTCTTCCCTTATTGTTATTGAAGACCAGTTTTAGGCCGTGGTGGTCTGATAGCACGCATGGGATTATTTCTATCTTTCTGTACCTGTTGAGGCCCGTTTTTTGAACAATTATATGGTCAATTTTGGAGAAAGTATCATGAGGAGCTGAGAAGAAGGTATATCCTTTTGCTTTAGGATAGAATGTTCTATAAATATCCGTTAAGTCCATTTGGCTCATGACTTCTCTTAGTCTGTCTACATCACTGTTTAATTTCTGTTTCCATGATCTGTCCATTGATGAGAGTGGGGTGTTGAAATCTCCCACTATTATTGTGTGAGGTGCAATGTGTGTTTTGAGCTTTAGTAAGGTTTCTTTTACGTATGTAGGTGCCCTTGTATTTGGGGCATAGATATTTAGGATTGAGAGTTCATCTTGGTTGATTTTTCCTTTGATGAATATGAAGTGTCCTTCCTTATCTTTTTTGATGACTTTTAGTTGGAAATTGATTTTATTTGATATTAGAATGGCTACTCCAGCTTGCTTCTTCTGACCATTTGCTTGGAAAGTTGTTTTCCAGCCTTTCACTCTGAGGTAGTGTCTGTCTTTGTCTCTGAGGTGTGTTTCCTGTAGGCAGCAGAATGCAGGGTCCTCGTTGCGTATCCAGTTTGTTAATCTATGTCTTTTTATTGGGGAGTTGAGGCCATTGATATTGAGAGATATTAAGGAGTAGTGATTATTGCTTCCCGTTATATTCATATTTGGATGTGAGGTTATGTTTGTGTGCTTTCATTCTCTTTGTTTTGTTGCCAAAACGATTAGTTTCTTGCTTCTTCTAGGGTATAGCTTGCCTCCTTATGTTGGGCTTTACCATTTATTATCCTTTGTAGTGCTGGATTTGTAGAAAGATATTGTGTAAATTTGGTTTTGTCATGGAATATCTTGGTTTCTCCATCAATGTTAATTGAGAGTTTTGCTGGATACAGTAATCTGGGCTGGCATTTGTGTTTTCTTAGGGTCTGTATAACATCAGTCCAGGATCTTCTGGCCTTCATAGTTTCTGGCGAGAAGTCTGGTGTGATTCTGATAGGTCTCCCTTTATATGTTACTTGACCTTTTTCCCTTACTGCTTTTAATATTCTTTCTTTATTTTGTGCGTTTTGTGTTTTGACTATTATGTGACGGGAGGTGTTTCTTTTCTGGTCCAATCTATTTGGAGTTTTTAGGTTAGGGAAGTTTTCTTCTATGATTTTGTTGAAGATATTTACTGGTCCTTTGAGCTGGGAGTCTTCACTCTCTTCTATACCTATTATCCTTAGGTTTGATCTTCTCATTGAGTCCTGGATTTCCTGTATGTTTTGGACCAGTAGCTTTTTCCGCTTTACATTATCTTTGACAGTTGAGTCAATGATTTCTATGAAATCTTCTGCTCCTGAGATTCTCTCTTCCATCTCTTGTATTCTGTTGGTGAAGCTTGTATCTACAGCTCCTTGTCTCTTCTTTTGGTTTTCTATATCCAGGGTTGTTTCCATGTGTTCTTTCTTGATTGCTTCTATTTCCATTTTTAATTCCTTCAACTGTTTGATTGTGTTTTCCTGGAATTCTTTCAGGGATTCTTGCGATTCCTCTCTGTAGGATTTTACTTGTTTATTAATGTTTTCCTGTGCTTCCCTAAGTGTGTTCAGGTCTTTCTTGAAGTCCTCCAGCATCATGATCAAATATGATTTTGAAACTAGATCTTGCTTTTCTGGTGTGTTTGGATATTCCATGTTTGTTTTGGTGGGAGAATTGGGCTCCAATGATGGCATGTAGTCTTGGTTTCTGTTGCTTGGGTTCCTGCGCTTGCCTCTCGCCATCAGATTATCTCTAGTGTTACTTTGTTCTGCTATTTCTGACAGTGGCTAGACTGTCCTATAAGCCTGTGTGTCAGGAGTGCTGTAGACCTGTTTTCCTCTCTTTCAGTCAGTTATGGGGACAGAGTGTTCTGCTTTCGGGCGTGTAGTTTTTCCTCTCTACAGGTCTTCAGCTGTTCCTGTGGGCCTGTGTCTTGAGTTCACCAGGCAGCTTTCTTGCAGCAGAAAATTTGGTCTTACCTGTGGTCCCGAGGCTCAGGTTCGCTCGTGGGGTGCTGTCCAGGGGCTCTCTGCAGTGGCAGCAACCAGGAAGACCTGTGCCGCCCCTTCCGGGAGCTTCAGTGCACCAGGGTTCCAGATGGTCTTTGGCTTTTTCCTCTGGCGTCCGAGATGTGTGTGCAGGGAGCAGTCTCTTCTGGTTTCCCAGGCTTGTCTGCCTCTCTGAAGGTTTAGCTCTCCCTCCCACGGGATTTGGGTGCAGAGAACTGTTTATCCGGTCTGTTTCCTTCAGGGTCCGGCGGTGTCTCTGGCAGGGGTCCTGCCGCTCCTGGGCCCTCCCCCACGGGAGCCCAGAGGCCTTATACAGTTTCCTCTTGGGCCAGGGATGTGGGCAGGGGTGAATAGTGTTGGTGGTCTCTTCCGCTCCGCAGCCTCAGGAGTGCCCACCTGACCAGGCGGTTGGGTCTCTCTCTCACCGGGTCTGGGAGCAGAGAGCTGCTGCGGGCCAGGATCCGCGGGTGTGGGACTTCCGGTAAACACAGAACGTTCCCGGTCCTAGAGAAATTCTGCTTCCGTGTGTCCCAAGCTCACCAGGCAGCTTTCCTGTGGTCCCGAGGCTCAGGTTCGCTCGTGGGGTGCTGCCCAGGGGCTCTCTGCAGCGGCAGCAACCAGGAAGACACACCTGATTTTTCAATGGATATTCTACAATATAAATGTGCTTGGATCACCTTTCAACACGTTTTCAAAGAAAACAGATACTAGCCTAAATTTTTATACTGAGCAAATGTATCATTCACTTCAACAAAAGAGGAGAAACTTTACATAGCATAATCACCAGGAAGCCATGCCTCTTCAGCAATCTTATCTAAAAATAGGAAACCGCATTCTAAAAATAATGGATATTCTCAAGAGGATAGAAATGGTAAATAAACCTGTAGTAATTCATCGGAAGAGGGAAAAAGTATGTGGAAACAACAAAATAAAAAAGACCCATAAATACTCCTCCTTAATAAAGCTAAGCATAGGGTTTGTGGATTTGCCTTAGTGGTAGAGCGCTTGTCTAGCAAGTGCAAAGACCTGGGTTCGGTCCCCAGATCCAAAAAAAAAAAAAAAAAAAAAAGAAAGAAAGAAAGAAAGAAAGAAAGAAATAACGCTAACCATTAACTGTCCCACATCAATAATATACAGTCTATCAGTTTGTATAAGAAAACAGGTTTATTTCTCCTGCATCCAAAAAGTACATTTGTTTTAGATACAATTGCATACTCGTGTTTAGAATGCAATTGCCCATATTTCTTTTTTTTTCTTTTTCTTTTTTCTTCTTTTTTCGTAAGTATATTTATTGTTCATTCGTTTTTTAAAGAAATCTAGAAGAGTTTCTGTTTAATTGTAAGTATAGAATTTTCATTTAAATGTATTTCCTTTTTTTGGTAAGTATATTTATTGTTCATTAGTTTTTTATAAAAATCTAGAAGATTTTCTGTTACATTGTCAGTATAGAATTTTCATTTAAATGTATTTCTTTTTTTTCTTTTTTTTGGGGGGTGTTCCTCTCTCCATCCTTCCCCCATTACCGCCCTTTCCACAACAATCAAGTTCACTGGGGGTTCAGTCTTAGCAGGACCATGGGCTTCCTCTTCCACTGGTCCTCTTACTAGGATATTCAAAGCTACCTATGAGGTTGGATCTCAGGGTCAGTCCATGCATAGTCTTTGGGTAGTGGCTTAGTCCCTGGAAGCTCTGGATGGTTGGCATTGTTGTTCATAAGGGGTCTCGAGACCCTTCAAGCACTTCCAGTCCTTTCTCTGATTCATTCAACGGGCGTCCTGTTCTCAGTTCAGAGGTTTGCTGCTGGCGTTCGCCTATGTATTTGATGTATTCTGGCTGTGTCTCTCAGGAGAGATCTACATCCGGTTCCTGTCAGCCTGCAATTCTTTGCGTCATCCATATTGTCTAATTGGGTCGCTGTATATGTATGAGCCACATGTGGGATGTTCCTTCTTTCTCTGCTTTAATCTTTGGCTCCCAATTCCCTGCCAAGGGTATTCTTGTTCCCCTTTTAAAGAATGTATGAAGTATTCACATTTTGATCATCGGTCTTGAGTTCCATGTGTTTTATGCATCTAGGGTAATTCAATCATTTGGGCTAATAGACACTTATCAATGAGAGCATACAATGTGTATTTTAATGTGGTTGTGTTTATCTCACTCAGGATGATTCCAGTTCCCTCCATTTGACTATGAATTACATAAAGTCATTGTTTCTGATAGCTGAGTATTATTCCTTTGGGTAGATTTACCACCTATCATAAGGCAATATTTTATATGCTAGAAAGTATACTCTTGGGAGAACATTTTTTTTGTAAATTTAATTTATCCGTTTTCATTATATTTATCTGAATGAATATGATATGATAATATGTTTAAATTTTTAGGTAACTGTGTTTTTGAGTGTGTATATGTGTGTTTGTGTTTGATAATTCAACTCTAATATGACCAGGATATTGCTTGAGTGATAATGATAATTTATGGACACTGAGAATTTCTATATATACTTTATATATAAACTTTATATATATATATATATATATGTGTGTGTGTGTGTGTGTAATGTATATAACTTATATACATGAAAATATGTTCTGTATATTTTTTCAAAGCACTGTTTAGATATGCATACTAGATTAAGCCTTCTAATTGCAGTTTCAGCTTTTTCCAATGCTAATTTTATCTTAATAGGTGTCTAGAAAGAAAGATATGGAAGCATGTATCATCTCAACTTCAAATGTAGGTACATTCAATGTTATATCTTCCTTTTAGCATGATTGTTCATCTTTGGTCCATAAAATTATATATATATATTTTATGCATAAATGACTTATGTACATTATTATAAAATCTAAGATCATTGATTTTTTTCCCGAAATCAAATACCATAATGCCTAAATATAAGAAGCATTTCCTGACTGTGGCTATTAACAAAAATATTTCATATACAATTTCTATAAACTTATTATGATATTATCCATTAAAGTTTCTACAAGGAGTTGTCCAACTTTTAATAAAGAGAAGTCACCAATTATTCAATAATTTTCTTCATTCTATATTCCTTTAAATTGTAAAATATATTTTTTAAATAAGTCATAACAAAAAGGGAAATATTATATAGACAGCAAAAGAGACCAAAGGAAATTAGTACCAAACTCTAATATTTGTGTCAATATCAGAAATGGCAAATGACAATTACTGTATTATTAATTTAATGAGACAAGATATCATTTTCATTTAATAATTTTTCCTGAATATTTTTTGTATTTACATTTCAAATATTATTTCCTTTCTTTTTCTCCCATAACACCCTGACCGTCTTCTGTGAGGATGTTCCAATTGCCACCAATCAACTTCAACCTCAATTTGAAGCTCTGGCATTACCCTACATCGGGGATACAAGCCTTCACAGGATTAAGAGCTTTTCTTTCTAATGAATTTAAACAGAGCAATCATCTGCCACATATGTGGCTGGACTCATGGGTCTCTCAATCTGTACTCACTAGTGGGTAGCATAATCCCTCTAATTTCTGGTGGGTATGATTAGTTGATATTGTTGTTCTTCCTGGGGATTCGCAAACCCCTTCAGCTCATTAAGTATACCCTCTAACAACTTCATTGAACCCCCCTTGTTCAATCCAGTGTTTAGCTACAATCATCCTCACCAGTCTCAGTAGGGTCCTGTCAGAGTCTCTCAGGAAATATCCATATCTGACTCCTGTCAACAAGGACTTGGTGGCATCAGCAATAGTGACTGGTTTGTGTGACTGCATATGGGACAGATCCCCACGTGGGGCAGTCTCTGGTTGACCCTTTCTTCAGTCCCTGCTTAACTCTTTATCCTTGAATTTCTTTCCATGAATAATTTTTTTCCCGTCTAAGAAGTAATGTAACATCTGCAATTTGGTCTTCTTCCTGCTTTGGATTCACATGACCTGTGAATTCTTTCTTATGTATTCCACACTTTTTGGATGATACACACTTCCAATAAATGTATACCATTTGTGTTCTTTTGTTAAAGGCTTACCTCACACAGAATGATAATTTTTGGACTATCCTAAGAATTTTATGCAAACATTGTTTTAGATAAGTTAGAAGAACACAGATGTGTAAATGTACTATATTTCATTTATTCATTACTATGTTGAGGGACATCTGGTTCCTTTTCAGCTTCTGGCTATTATAAAAAAGAAAGGTTGCTCTCAACCTGTAGCATCATGTGCCCTTCTTATATGTTGGAGCATCTTTTGGGTATATATAAAAGAAATGGGATTGTGGTATCCTCAGGTAGTACTATATCCAACTTTGTGAGAAAATTCCAAACGATTTCCAGAATGGTTACACCAGCTTGCAATCTGACCAACAATGGATGAGAGTTCCTCTTTCTCCACCTCCTTACCAGAATATGTTGTGAATTTCTTATCTTAGCCATTCTGAGTGGTGTGCTGTGTAACCTCAGAATTTGTTGATTTGCCTTTTCCTGATGGCTAAGGATGATATTCCACAGTAGAGAATTCTTTGTTTAGTGCTATTCACAATTTTTGAAAGGACTATTTGATTTTCTGGAGTCTAACTCCTTGAGTCTTTGTATAGATTGATTTTAGCTCTCTATCAGATGGAAGATTGGTAAAGATCTTTTCTTAACCTATTGATTTTACCTTTTTCCAAATTCCAGTGCCCTATCCCTTACAAAAGGTTTATGAAGTCCCATTTGTCAATTCTCGATCTTGGAGCAGACATTTTGCAGTTCAGTTCAGTAATTTTCCCCACCTTTTCTTCTATTAGTTTAAGATTATGTTTCTTGTGGAGATCCTTGATCCACTTCGACCTGAGGTTTCTACAGTGTGATAAGAATTGATTGATTTCCATTCTTCTACATGCTAACCTCCAGTCGAATGGGAACCGTTTATGGATAATGTTATCGTTCCATTGGATGGTTTAGGTTCATTGTCAAATATCAAGTGGCCATAGGTGTATGCCTTCATTTCTGGGCCTAAAATTATATTACATTGATTTACCTGACTGTCTCTTTACCATTCCCATTCAATTTTTATTATTATTGTTCTCTAATACAGCTTGAAGTCATCGATAGTGATTGCCCCAGAATTTCTCATATTGTTGATGAATGTTTTCTCTATCATGGGGTTCTTGTTATTCCAACTGAATTGTCAAATTGCTCTTTCTAACTCTGTGAAGAATTGAGTTGGAATTTTGATGGTGATTGCCTTGAATCGGTTGATTGCTTTTGGCAAGACGGCCATTTTTACAATATTAACCCTGCACATGCATGAGCATGGGAAATTATTCCATCTTCTGAGATCTTCTTCAATATTTTTCTTCAGAGACTTGAAGTTTCTGTCATACAGAACTTTCACTTGCTTGTTTAGAGTCAACCTGAGGTATTTATTATTTTTTGTGTCTATTTTGAAGGCTGTCATTTCCTTAATTTCTCCTCAAAATGTTTATCCTTGAAGTAGAAAGCTACTGATTTGTTTGAGTTAAGTTTACATCCAGCCACTTTGTTGAAGTTGCTTATCAGCTGAAGGAGTTCTCTGGTGGAATTTTCGGAGTCACTAAAATATACTATCACATCATCTAAAAATCGTGATATTTTAACTGCTTGCTTTCTAAATTTTTCCGTTTGCCTCGTGTTTTTGTCTAATTTTTGTGAATAAGATTTCCAGAACTATATTGATGGAGTAAGTAGAGATTAGGCAACCTTTTCTAGTTCGTGATTTTTGTGGTATTGCCTCAAGTTTCTCTCCAGTAAGTTTGATGTTGGCAACTTTTTTTTTAATATTGCTTTTACTATGTTTAAGTATGGGCGTTGAATTCCTAATATTTTCCAAGACTTCTAACTTGAAGAAATATTGATTTTTTTAAAATTTTTTATCAGCATCTAAAAAGATGATCATTTGTTCCCACCCCCAGTTGTTTAGATAATTGATTCTTCTATATGCTGACGTCCAGTTGAACCATAATTTCTTGATAATATTGTCTTTTTTCAATTTCATGGTTTTAGCAACTTTTTCAAAGACAAAGTGACCATAGGTGTGTGCATTCATTTCTGTATCTTCAGGCTAGGATATATGGTGAAATTTTCAATTACATGGATGGAGAAACCAAGACATTCCATGACAAAGCCAAATGTACACAATATCATTCCACAATTTCAACCCTACAAATGATAGTAGATGGAAACTTCCAACACAAGGAGGGAAACTACACCTTAGCAAAAAGTAGGGAATTAATCATTCAACAAACCCAAAGATGATAGCCACACAATTGTAATTACTTTTCTAACAACAAAAATAACAAGAAGCAACAGTCCATTTCATTTAATATCTCTTTTCATCAATGGACACAATTCCCCAAATTAAAAGACATAAACTAATGGACTGAATACGTAAAGAGGATCCAAGATTTTGCTCCATACTTTAAATACATTTTAGAGATAAAGACAGAGTATATCATGGTAAAAGGATGGAGAAAAATTCTAAACAAATGTTCCCAAGAAACAACCTGGAGTAGCTTTCTAATATTGAACAACATTGACTTACAACAAAAAGGTATGAAAAATGACTAGGAAGGGAAACATACCTGTCAAAGAAAACATAATACTAAGATGAACTTTCAATTCTGAACAACTATGTTTCAAATGCAAGGACACCTAAATTCATAAAGGAAACATAACTATAGCTCAAAGCAAATATTGCAATACACGCAATAAATTGTTGGAGACTTCAATTCTCCACTCTCATCAATGGAATATTTATGGAAACTGTAACTAAACAGATATGTTTAAAATAACAGATGTTATTTTAATAACTTAAAAAATCCAAATGGATCTAACAGGTATTTAGGTAACATTTCATCCTAAATCAGGAGAATATACCTTTTCCTATGCACCTCATTGTAACTTCTCCAAATTTGACCATATACTCATTCACATAACAGGCCTCAGTTGATACCAGAATATTGAAGTAATCCTATGCATCCTATCAGATGCATACCATGGACTAGGGCTGCTCTTCTATATTTTATTATTTTTTGTATTTGTTTAAATTATCGATGATTTATTTATGTGGTATTTTTGAAACATCATCTTTCTTGATAGACCGTCACTATGCAATTAAGACTGGATTAAACCTAGAGGTAGTTCTTCCATTTTTGCCTCTACTGTTGCAAGAGTGAGCTCTCCATTCCAATCTTGGTTTAAGTACTACATTTTGAGTTAACTCTTTGTGCATACATTGCATTTAATGTTTTCCTGTTTGTTTGAATATATATTAGTATTACCTGACCTAACAAATTTGTAATTCTATAATGAAATTTTTAATTTCATAACTTCTGACTATAACTTTGATCTCATTTTGCTTATATTTTCTCCATTTTAAATGCATTTTTTCTTTGTGAATACTTTTCCCTCTTTATGAATATTCGTGCCTTTATGGGATTTTGTTATTGTTCAACAATGGAAAAATTAATTTTATTCACAGAAGCAGCCATATATGAAGACGAATACAAGAGTTACCTAGCTATTTCAATAGGATGGATTACTTATTAAAAATAAGAATCTCTGAAACAAAGAACAGTGATGAATTTCACACCACTCTTCCCCAATGATCCCAGCATGCAATAATGCCAGGTAGTGTGTTGTGCTCATGTGGTGGTTGAAATAATTTATGGAAGAATAAAAGAACATACCATGGAAAAATTAAAGAATCCCTTTTCCCTTACACACAGATACATAATGGGATTATAGGGTGGTCAATACAAATAATTGAAGTGGAAGTAAACAATTATGTTGCTACAAGAAATTGAAGTCAAGGATGAGTTTTTAACCATGGTCAACTATATAATTGTGAAAATTTGTTCCCAAAATTGTAGGTTGTTCCCCAGGACAATAATAGCTGGACTGAACCCACATCTTATCTATACAAAGTGGGGAAGCATGGCCCTAATGGGAATGATGAAGACAAAAAACAAAAACAATAGCAAAAGAGTAATTAATAGAAGATAACCATTAATGCAAACTACCACAAACAACTTTATGTTCTAACCAGAAAAGGCACCAAAACTAAAGTCACATCTGAGCACCCCATGTGAAGACAAAAGTGAGAGGGCCATGGAATTTCTCCCTTTCATGTTTTTCAAGTACTTTACAGAAACAGGAAACTCAGACTGCTTTTCCATGATTTATTAAAGGTTTTTATAGCCCTCATATATTAAAATACCATTTGAAAGTATTGATAGCTGCTGTCTAGGTTTATTCCAAGTTCACAAACTTCTTGGACTAAAGTTCCAAAAAGAAACTAGGCCCAACCCTGACCTGTATAACTATGACAAGGCAATAATATCAGATATTTTCAAGGCCCAAGCACTAAAGTACTATACTATTCAGTACAGTGATCCAAATTAATTCAAATAGCTCAAGAGAGTAGGAAGATACATCTAAAAAAGGGTTAGAAAAGTGAAGAAATATCAACTCCTTCCTCGTGTATGAAAGCATTTAAGGTTCTGCAGTAAGTCCTATGAGGCAGTATTCAAGTAGCAATGGGAAGAAAGAATTCATTACAAGACAGGAGGTAAACTAGCATGGTGGGTTTATGTAAGAGAAATACTTAGAAAAGAAAATGTCTTTCCATTTTTTTCATTCCAATCAAAACAGACATCCATGAATAATTCCCCTCTAAGGCTTCCATAAAACTGGTTAAACAAAAATTAACATAAACATTTAAAAATTTGAAAATGAAACAAAAAAAAAAAAAAACTTGCGTATGTTTCAGAGCAGGATCACAGGGAAATGAGATGAATCTGTTCAAGATGAAACCTAGAGTGGCAAACAGGATCTAGAATTAAGAACTGCATGAGAGGCGCAGTGGAGTAGTGACAGGAACATGGCCACGCTTGACAGATAAGCCTGGGCCCTTTACAGGGGCAAAGAATGAGGTAAGAAAATATTTCAAATAATGCAGAACCTTTCCTTTCTTCTCACCTCAAGTATCCCATCCCTGAAAAAAACCCGTTTTGATAATAATACAGAAAAGTTATGGTATGTCACTCACTTCCCGTTTGCTTTTAACCCTCTCTCTAAAGTCAGGAAATATGAACATTTCGAATTTCCAAGAAGAAAAATTCATCAGCAAGTATATGGATGTACTGTGGAACAAGTGACAAACTGAAATATGTGAGGACAGAGGAGGTGGAGACTGTCTCATTCCACAGAGCAGAAATGTGTCTATCCAAATTAAGAAGGGATAAGGCAACCATAACAGGTAAACTAGTTCTCAAAACATTAAGCTTATTTACATTACTCATAACTATACTTAGTTCAAATCACTTTCCAGCTCAATCTTCATTTTGAATGATGCTGATCTATCCTGCAATGTGTCTGTACCATCTTCTCTTCCTAGTATTTGGTTTCATAATAGGGATAATAGATGATTGTGGCTGCATAGGTGATGTTTTTATTTCTATATATCACTCCCTTTACTTACTATATGTGTAGTAACATTTAAGGAGTTATGTTTGGAGAAGGTATGAATGATTGATCTAAAATATATGGTTTAAAACTCTATTGAGATTATTTAGAAAATATCAGGAATTCATTCTCTGTAAATAATTGCTTCTCTCATATGATAAAGAAACAATAAAATTTTATTCTAGCCAAAATAATTCTCTATAATTTTAATATCTAAAGATACAGAAGAACATTGATATAATGTGGATTATTAGATCAGCTGAACTGCATGTTCATTTATTTAAGAATAACCAGAATCATTGAGACGTTTCTGCAACATAATATAGGAACAAAAACCAAAGCATTGAACAAATAGTGGCAGAAGAACAGGGTCTTTTTGTTAAATGTAGCTTACCTTCAGATCCACTGCTTTTTTTATTTAGTAAAAATTCTATTTAAATACTCTTCTTCAGTGTTTTTCATCCTGTCATTGACTCTATTTCAAACCTCTATCCCTTAACTAACATGATTATTAAATTTAAAACCAAGAATTTTGCGTGTGTCAATCACTTTCTGCATTTCCTTATTTGTGGTTTATTCTGCTCCCAATGGCCATGTTGTGTTGAAGTCATGAAGAATTTCTGGCTCATTTGATGAAAATTTTTTGAAAGCATATATTATTCATAGTTGAAAAATGCTGTGCATATGTTTCATAGTAGTGGATATTATAGTTAAACATCATCTGGATAAGGAATTTTTTCGTGAATATCATAACACGCTAAAATACTAAAGAGAAAACATAGAATAGCTAGATATTTATTAAATATTTTTACTCTTCTAGTGTTTGTAACTTTACAAAATATGAGCAAATCACTTCTTTCTGTTAAATTC
This sequence comes from Rattus norvegicus, assembly GCF_021556685.1. Lineage (NCBI taxonomy): Eukaryota > Metazoa > Chordata > Mammalia > Rodentia > Muridae > Rattus > Rattus norvegicus. The sequence continues at coordinate 9,428,115 of NC_141555.1, forward strand.
ACATTCATGAGCTATTACATTCTAATCAAACAGCTGTGTCAGCTCCCATAAAGTTGGAATAATGCTAATTGGAACCCAAAATGTTTGCAGTAAGTAAATGGGCAATTTATTTGTCCGCATGTACTAAACAAGCATCTAATGTAAGCATAGGTTTGCTCTTAATAAAATAAGAACTACCAGATATTATGGGAAAAAATACATCTATTAAACTAAATTTTTTGTTTTATAACAGCTATTAATTCATGGTCTGAGTAATGGCTTAAATCACCAAACCTTGAACAGTAAATAGGAATTTCTAGTGAGTAAGAGGTTCTCTCAAGCATCTCCAAGTAAATCGATCTAAAATATATTCCTTTAAAATTCTCCTAAATACACTTATCAGGAAATATTCCACATCACAATAAAAACTCCAACATATTTTCATTTGCTAAAACAAGACATTGTCTTTCTTTCTTCTGGCCCTCCCCATAATCAGTCTACTCCCAAACAACATAAATTTCCAACATAGCTGTCTGATATGAATCTTTTTCTTTATCACTGACACTACTTCCAGATTGATTTCAAAAACATCCTTCAAATCATTCTGTGTATCATTTCATAATACATAAGTAACCAGAGTCCTTAGTATGTACATAGAGAGTTACACAACCTTATTTCAAACTATTCAATGATTTCTTAGACATTTTACATAAATAAAAATTTATATCTCTCATATTGTTTCTGTAAGCCCATATGTGATATCTAAGCTTCAGCTTTATTTGGTCCTCTCTTCCATCACTTACTCTATACAAACTCCTTTCACATTTACTTTTTGTATATGTCAAGCTCTTTTCCTTTTATTGACCTCATATTTATAGTAATATTGCCTGAAATATAGTTCATTTATTTTTCATCTAATTTAACTTAGCTTTCACTTCGTTAGGACAATCTCCATAACCTTATTTCAGTTATTTGCATAAAATAAACTCCAACACACTGATTTATACATTCATTTCTTTCTTTTATTATACCATAATGCAATTTTTATAAGAGAAAGCTCATAATACTTTTTATTCATTCTTTATCTATACCACTATTATGGAGCCTGGTACATTAAAGGAGACTATTATTTATTACATGATTCAGTAAGTTGAAAAAATAAACTTTATACTATTCTTTGTTTTAATGAATAAGCATTACATGCATTGGTTAAACCATCATGAAGTATTTATGTGAGTTCTTCAATATATTACAATTCAATGACCTAGATGACATTGCCTAAACATTTTTATTTGTCAATGATAGTCTATTTCATATTCAACAGCAATACTTGTTGACTGAGCAATTTTCTCACCTAGGAATACTTTTGACATGAAAGAAAAAGAGACCTAATTTAAATTGATAGCACACATGTAAAAATGCCAGATGCCATCATTTGTGGTCCCATCTCAGAAAATACAAAAAGATGATCATTCCTAGGTGCTTACTGGTCACGGACTCAAAATTCATTTGTAGGCTGTTTCAGTGAAAGATTAAAAACCAAGAGGACCCAAAGCTGTGTTTACAGAGCTGAATCTGTACCTCATCTCTCTCTCCCCAGATCCCACCAGGAAATGGCTGGACTTCCAGGAGTGCTGACACACTCAAGATCACAGGAGAGACTACCATTTTTTAGGGGGAACTGCCTGGAGCCCTCAGAACCCAAGAACAGAGGGCCAGTCTGTTACAGGATACTTCTGGTTTCTATCTATTCTATGTCGCTGAACCTGATCCACAGCACTTGGTACACAAGATCCTTCAGGAGAGAGGTAGTGTACCTGGAGTCCTGACACATAGGCTTACAGGAGGATCAGTCCATTGTTAGAGCCAGTAAAACCAGCTAATCCCAGAGAAAAAGAGATGGCAAGAGGGAAGTATAATAGCCTAAGCAATACAAACCAAGGTTACATGACATCATCAGAACCCAGTTCTCACACCAACACAAGGCTAGGATACCCTCAACACAACAGAAAAGAAAAATAAATGTTTGTACTTCAAATCACTTAACATGATGATGTTGAAGGATTTTAAGAAGGAAATAAATAATTCCATCAAAGAAATACAGAACAACAGATATATAGAGATAGAAGCCCTTATAGAGGAAACACAAAAATCCCTTAAACAATTACAGAGACCTTAAGGAGACAATAGGCAAATGGATGAAACTAGAAAATATCATCCTGTTGGAAGTAACACAAACACAAATAAACACACATAGAATGCACTCACTTGTAAGTGGAAATTAGCCTAAGAGCTCAGAATATCCACAAAAAACTCATATACACTCTGCAGTTCAACAAGAAAGGACAAAGAGGGACTGCTTCAATCCCAATTAGAAGGAGGAAGAGAATTATCATAGGAGGCATATGGAGCAAGGACATTGTGTGGGAGAGGGGAGTTAAATGGAAAAACAGAAGAGCAGAATAAGATGTGGGAAGAGACAGGAGAGAAGCACAAAGGACCAGGAGAATAAGTATAGAAAGAAGGAATATTCGAGGATGCTGTAACCTCTAGAATGTCCCAGATACTATGGCTGCAACAGGTTCTCTGGACTCAACAGTGATGACATTAGCCAACATCAACAACAACAATGAAATTGAACCTACAGACACCACCTGTAGTAGATAGACATGACCACAGTGTAAGGATTTCTTATTAAATCATAGTTATCCGTGTCTATTGAAATGCAGGAGTAAATATGGAGCAGAGGTTGTAAGAAAGGCCATCCAGAGATGTGCAGACACCAAAATGGACACTGTTGCTGATGCTGAGACATGCTTGCAAACAGGAGTCTGGTATGTCTGTCCTCTGAGAGGCTCTGCCAGCATCTGACTGATACAGATATTCACAGCCAATCATTGAAATGAGACTACAGATACCAATGTATGATGTAGGGGAAGGGATGATGGAGCTGAAGGAGACTGTAATTAACAACAATATCAATAACCAGACCCCTTAGGGCTCCCATGGACCTACCCACCAACCATAGATTATACATAGTCTGCTATCCTACATATGTAGCAGAGGACTGCCTCATCTCACGTCAGTGGAAGGGGAAGCAATTGGTCCTTTGGATGCTTGATGTCCCAGAGAAGCGTGATTCTAGAGGGATGAGGAAAGAATGAATGGGGCTTACGGAGTCACACTCTTAGAGACAAAGAGGAGGAATACGTGGAGGTGGGGCTTAAGGAAAGGGGTAATATTTGAAATATAAACAAATACAATGGTTAATAATACTACTAAAAAAGGAGTGGTATTTTTCATACATAACTTTACTGCACAGGTTATCTTGGAACATTTATTGTTGCCTAGATGCATATTTCTTCCTACAGTACCTGATACCTTGTTTCTCTAAGGAGTGTAGCCTTAGATCTTCCTCTTCATTCAAAGAAGGCATAACACTTAACTCATTTCTCCAAGCAAGGGTGGTTGTAGATATGTCTGTAAAAGGCAGGAGGCATTTGACCAATCTAATTGGGGGTCACCAAAATAATTATTTACAAGCAAAGTTTGTAACACAAACAGTTTGTGTTCAATCAACTTACCAGTATTGAAAGCATCCGATGACTTCTGGCCAGGCAACTGCATACAATGTCAAGAGACATTTAGAATTTCAATATATGTGACTAGAGAAAATACTTTCCATTGTGTAGCCTTCTCAATATTTCAAAAATATCATCATGGAAAGAATATTAAGAGCTTTAGGACAAAAAAAAATAGTGAGACATCAAGGTAGAAGCGTCACAGTAACACCTGAAAATCACATGGAATTCTAATATCAATCATATGCATTCTATGCTCTATTCAAATCCCATCACATGTTCATTCCCTAACACAGTCAACCAGTGATTTTCTAGTCCCTGCAGTCTCTGAGGAGCAAGGGTCTGGATCAGCCTTTCCCATTCGGTTATGAGGTTCCAAGACACATCACTGAACCAAAGCTTGTGTAAGAGGCGCTTGACAGCACAGACTCCTAAGCACCCTTTGCCCTTTCCATTCATGTTGCTCCTTCAGGAATCAGTTGTCACGACGTCTGACAGTGGGCACAAAACAGGTAGCACTCCGGACTCAAAGGAAGAAAGTCGACATGGTTCCTCCTCATTCAGAAAGCTTTGATGATCGCACCGCTACTACAAGCAGGACTGACAACTGAGGCATCTCCTGGCTGTGCCGTGCAGACCTCGCGACTCCCCCGTGCAGACTTGGATACTGTCCCATTCAGACCTCGCAACTGCCCCGTGCAAACCTCGAGACTGCCCCATGCAGATCTCGCTACTGACTCAAGCAAATTTGAGGACAGCCCCTCTCGAGCTTTGGTTGTTTCCTGAGATCAATGGTCACTAGAGATTTCCCTGCTTGGCCTTACGGACTTGTCCACAGTTCTCGGGAGAGAGAGAGAAATACTCAAAGGATACATCTCACATGAGGCTCACCAAGAATCACAACTGCCAAGTACTTTCACTGCCCCTTCATATGGTAGTGTTTAGAGAGGACAGAGATCCTCATCCCGAACTTTACCCTATGACAATGCACCAACAATTTCCCAGCCTCCATGGCCTGGGAATCACTTCAGAGTCCCCCAAAATGATTATAACATCGGAGTGCAACAGGGGAATCAGTTGAAGGATTCCCAGCCTCCACATACTGGAAGCCCATTCAGTGTCCCCCAAGCGGAGTATAACACCAGACTCCAAAGGGGGAAGAACTTGAGGGTTCCCAGCCTCTGCCACTTGAGAATGCCTTCAGTGTATCCCAACCGGATTATAACATCCTACCCCAACAGGGGAAGCACTTGAACAGCAGAGACCCGAGCGACTTTCCACCTCCGGTATTACTTAGACGTACTCGGCACAAGTTCAGGTGCTCAAAACCCTAGGAAGACAAGAGATTCAAAAAATCTGATGATCGTGTTACAGAAATCCTTCAGAAACTCAAAAATCATATGAAGGGTTCAGTCAATAAGAGGGCCCTAGACCCCAGAAGGGAACTGACAGAGAAGAAGAAATGGACAGTTCCACTTCCTCTGACGGTTCCTTAGGGCATGAGTAATCCAGTGACCAAGGACAGTAGATTACTGAGTAACCCACTGGCATAATATATATGTCGTATGTATGTAGTATGTGTATAGTGTGTATGTGTGTAATATGTGTATATATATATATATATGTAGTATGTATGTATGTATGTATGTATGTATGTATGTATGTAGGTACAGTCATGTGCAGTGACCCACGGAGATCAGAAGAGGACATCAGACTCCCTAGAGTTGGGGACCATATGATATAGTTGCTGGGAACTGAACCCAGGTCCTCTGAGGGGAATGCAAATCATCTTAACTGACATTATTTCAGTTTCCCATCATTTGTGAAACATCTTACCATCCATTGTGTCTTGTACTATGCAGTATTTGTTTCTTAGTGCAATGGTGTACCTTCACTCAGACTGGGTTTTGACGTTCTGTTGAACATATAAGTCTGGCATGGCAGAAGGATATGGGGGGTGCTCTGATGCAAAGAGGGACATTGCACTAACTGCCTCAGTCACTGTCTCTGCTGGCCTGCATTCTGCAGCATGTGCCTTCTGCAAAGATAACATCTTTCGGTATTGCCTGAGCTGACAGCCCTTGCAGCCTCCTCTAGATCCTCCTCTGTACATACACAGGGTATCATCTTTAGGGATCCATGAAAGGAAATGCCAGATAAAAATTCTCCACTGCTTACTAGAACCTCAGGCAAAAGCCCAAACTCGTTGTTGGGAAATAAAACCAGCTCCCAGTCAACCACAGCCTGACATCGGGTCCTATTCATCCTGCCTGCCATTCAGCCCACTAACACTTCTATTCTGATAGGGTAAATGATCATATTTGTTTTGGGACCCAGCACATTCCAGTGTGGCCTTCATTATAACCACTTACATCTGAAATGACTCTTCTTCCAATGGATATCACAGCCTGAGAAGCCAGGAGTTAGGATGAAAAGAGAGGCTGGTGCATAAGCCAGACATTCACCCTGTCTGCGATACTGACTAACTTTATTAAATGATTAAAAAATGTATAAAAAATTAGAGAAGTTCTCACCCGAAGAATGGATTAGCACTTTCATGTTTATAATACCTTCACTGCTCTCAATAAGCCTCTACTACCTCCAGGGACTCAGATAAGCCAGAATTCATTCCCTGTTTCCACTCTAGATAAGGTATAAGTAATCCGTCAAAAACTGCTAAACTGAGACTTGAGGAAACCTGTTGGAGACATCACTTCACGAAGTCAGATGCCCTGGCCAAGACCTTCGAGATGGGGCTTCACAGAGATGGCAGATTTGGAAAGACGACAAGGTTGAAGACATGATGCCTTTCTTGCTAAGTAATTGTAGACCTGCCCTTCAGAGAAGATGGCTTCAAAGAATGAAGTCTTCAAGCACCTCTCCTTATAACAAGTGCTTGTTCCTAGGGGGTTGGGGGGGTAGTTGCATTTCAACTCAGGTACTGGAGAGTGACGGGTCCAGAACTTCATGAACTGGCTCAGTGTGGGTTGACTTATGTGGAGAACCACTAGCTTCCTCACATCAACTAGACCAAGGAAGATGGACTGCTCTGTCTCTCTGCCTTGGAAAGACACCTTCATCCCTGTTGTTCATGCCCAAGGCTTCCTATGGTCCTCACCTGTTTGCTTATGAGTCAGCTGAGGTGTGTTGACATACCTCACTGTGTGTGAGCTTTCCTTAAGAGTTCTAAACCCCCAACCCGTCCTGTACACTCCATCTATATTTTTCTATTTAGCTTGATTTATATTTCTTCAAGAAAACATGAGCAGGAAGTGGATTTCTCAAATGGATAATGCATGCAGTCTTCTAAAGTTGAGGTCCAGGTGAACAAAATGAATTGTGGGCCGTACCTCACACAGACAGGTCTTTGTGCCTATTTTCTTGGCTTTCCATGATGTTTAAAATGTGAGTTTTTGGGGCAGGAAAATACAAAATGGTAGCAACAACGAACCATTGTGTGTCTCTGTTAAGGTTTGTTTTATTCAAAGTGACAAACGCTCCGCCCATCACTCCATATTTAAGGAGGTACAGAGGTGAGCTAGGTCCATAAAGTGATGGGCTTAGGACCCAGGGCTGGTGGTTGTCTTCCACAGTTTGTCCTTCAAATATATCTTGCCTTCAACCTGTTAAATCTGCAGTTCACAACCTGTGTGCGTCACGATCCCTGTGAGAAACTTCAGTCTCCAAAATGATTACCTACTACGATTCATAACAGAAGTGAAATTACAATAATGAAGAAGCAACAAGAATAATTTTGTCATCAAGGGACATAACAACATAGGAACTGTGTTAAAGGGTGGCAGCGTTAGGATGGTAGATCACTTAATTATAGCCCAAGAAAGAATGTCTAGCTATGGGCCAAATAAACAAAATACAGGATTTCCAGCATGCCAGTAACATGGGATTAAATGCAAGCTGGGGAGATAGTTTTGTGGGAAGCAGTGCCTGCTGTGAAATTACCAGCATGACAGCCCATAACTCATGATTGGAGGGATAATGACAGGACACATAGTGGGTCCAGTGGCTCCAGCCACATATATAGCAAAGGATGTCATTGTCTGGCATCAATAGGAGGAGAATACCTTCGTCCTGTGAAGGTTCATTTCCCCAGCATGGGGGAATGCCAGGGTGTTGAGGTGCGAGTGGATGGGAGGAAGAGCATCCTCATAATAGCAATGGGGGCTGCTGAGAATAAGTATTCAAAAATAAACTCTATGATAGCTACATGTGATACTCTCCTTGATTGTATTTATCAATGATATGTAGTATTGTTTCTCACAAAGAGAATAGATCATCAATGCTGAACATGGCCACACCAGGTCTGTTTGAGGGTCCATGCCCTCTCCAGGCTCTGTGGATGGAGCCAAGAGAACCCTACAGGGCTTAGTGAAGCACTGACTCTAATTCACATGGCCCTGACATGAAGAGGGAGCATATTGATTCTTCTTGTTTTTGCTGTGACAAAATACAAAGCAAAAACTTAACGAAGACAGGAGTGCTTGTTGAGAGGAGTCTAATATGTATGTCTAATGAGAGGCTTCGCCAGAGCCTTACTGATACAGATGAGGATGCTTACAGCTAATCATTAGACTGAGGAACAGGACCCCAATGGAGGAGAAGTTAAAGAATGGACTGGAGGAGCTGAAGGGGGTTGCAACCCCATAGGAAGAGCAACAATATCAACCAACCAGACCCTACCCCCCAGAGCTCCCAGTGACTAATCCACCAACCGAAGGGTACACATGGAGGGTCCCATGGCTCCAGCCACATATATAGCAGAGGATGGCATTGTCTGTCATCAATAGGAGGAGAAGCCCTTGTTCCTCTGAAGGCTCATTTCCCCAATGTGGGGGAATGCCAGGGTGTTGAGATGGGAGTGGGTGGGAAGAAAAGCATCATCACTGAAGCAGGGGGAGAGAGAATAGGAGAGAGGGGATCCAGGAAAGGGGATAACATTTGAAATTTAAATACATAAAATTCCAATAATAAAGAGAAAGGGAGTGTTTATTTTGACCCATTGTTTTAGTTGTTACTATCCATCATGATGGGGAAAGGAGAGCAACTCGAGTGTGATGGTCATATTGCAGACATGGAGGGTGTTCAGCCTGCTTCCTTCCTCTCTTTCTTTCTTTCTTTCTTTCTTTCTCTCTCTTTCTCTCTTTCTTTCTTTCTTTCTTTCTTTCTTTCTTTCTTTCTTTCTTTCTTTCCTTGTTTTAAATTACATATACAGGTGTTTCCCTTGCTTTTATGTATCTGTATAAAAGATCCATATACAGAAGCCACAAGAAACTTAGGGAAGAAAAGCAGGTATAGCTGTCCAATAAATGTTGATTGCCAAAGGAGGGGAGGGTCTTTATGTCCTCTCCCATCTGTAATGAAGTGTTGAGGGGCCTAGTCTTGTGCCCATGACCATAGCCACAATAAGTTTAAGAGTTCAATTACTAGGTCCAATCTAAAAAATATCCTTTTGCTGTCCACTTCCCAATCTTCTGGGTCATATATTCCTTTCACCCACTCTCTCATGATGTTCTCTGAGCTGTGGAGGAGAAGACTTAGCTGTCCTATTTCCACATGATTAATTCAACACCACTGATTCCCAACACTTTGTCCAGTTGTACGTCTCTGCCCATGGTAGTCAGAGGCTTCTTCTCTGATGAGAGCTGAGTGCAACGCTGATCTGTAGATACAAATATGGATGTTTGGAAGGAAGTTCGACAATGTATTTAGCATTAGGTTCTTTCATAGGGCCTATATCACCCTAAACATAGGTTCTTGACGACTTTACAGAACCTCATGTGGAATATGCCTTGTATCAAATTGGAAAGCCACTGGTTACACCCATACTGTGATGCCACTAACACATTACGGGCACATCTTGCCTGACATTTTACCTTGAATGGTTCACCCCCGATTAAGGTTGTAGATGATTTTCTCCCCTAGAAGCATACATAGCACTTTCTTGAACCATGAAGTCTATCCATTATAGAGGATGATTCCATCTCAACTTCACATTTACCCTTCTGTGACCTGTGAACAAAAGGATTCAGTACCTTCAGAAATAGTGTCTTACCATCAAGTTCTGGAGGGCTACAAAGAACAATGGCAACAGCCTATGAAGTTGTTAGGGCTTTTGTGATCTCGCTGGTCAGCAACATTCAGGAAGACATCCCACATCTGAAACTGTGATTTTTGCTTAATTTTGGTTTTCTGTTGCTCTGTTGATACACTCACCAGAGCCAACTTGGGAAGAGAAATCTTTATTTCATTTTATCTGTTCCAGACCATCATCAAGGAAAACCAAGACAGGATTGTGAAACAGAAGCTACAGCTACAGAGACTGCTCAGTGGCTTTCTTCTAAGCTCACATTCAACTATTTTTACAGAGTCCAGACCCACTGTGGGCGGTGCTGCCCACAGTAGACCAGGCACTCCAACATCAGTTAACAGTCAAGGAAATTCCACCTAGACGTAGTCATGGCCAATCTGACGGAGGAATCTCCTCAACCGAGGTTCATTCTTCCTAGAATAGCCATCAATGACTAGACTAGAAATCAATGAAAATAAAAAAAGAAAAGAAATCAATATCTTCAGGGGGAGCTTGGCTTTTCCATGGAGGGTGCCTCCATTTGAACTCAACAGTTGATTTTGTAAATATATTCTGTAACATAACGTTTTATAACCCCTCTCACCAAACCCTGTTCTAACCTAATCATCTAAGGGGAGATGGAGTGGAAAGTAAGTTTTAAAAAAGTAATTGGAGCAGAAAGAAATGCTTCTTGGAAATAATGCAAAAAAGGAAGCATTTCTGCATTCTAGATGCTTTCCTCGCATCATCTGTGCAAAGATAATGAAAACCGTTACGTTCCAGTTACCATAATTTCCAATGTTACAAATCATATACATAATACTGCTTATCATTCATAAAACACATTGGCACTAATCGTTTTGATGTGTTTTTCTAACTCACGCCTAATGTAGATCTGATGAACTGGAATTGTTCGCCTGCTCATTTATACATGAGGGAAGTGAGGTTTAAACTTCGAGCTAATTTCCCATTACTATAATGTAGTAAATGGCAGAGTAAGACATCCACACCTTCTCTGGCTTCATGGCATGGCCTCGTGAGAAATGCAAATCAGGGTACCTTGGCAGGGAATTCCAAGGATCAGTACATGGCAGCTGAATGTTGTCTTGGATGCAATACTGGGAGTAAGGCTCAAGTCAGCCAAGCCCCACCTCAGGATTCCTGAAACAGAACACCAGAATATGTTAGAGAGCGAGGAGACTAAACTAATCATCTGGTTGTCCTCAGCAGGTTGTATACATCCATTGCTGAGGGTTCATAATTATGTTGGTCTTTGTGGGGATGGAAAGGATCACTTATTTAGATCACCACCTCCTACTATGTGCTACTACAGTGGAGGCAATGCCTTAAGTCCAAGGTTTTTTGTTTTGTTCATGTGTGTGTGTGTGTTTGTGTGTGTGTGTGTGTGTGTGTGTGTGTGTGTGTCTGTGTCTGTGTCTGTGTGTGTGTGTGTACATGCATGCATGTGCAGTGTATAAAGTATGGACTAATCCATTTCTCTTCTACCTTATTCATTGAAGCAGCATTTCTCAGTCAAAACCAGAGTTCACCAATATGACTAGTTTTGACAGCTATCTTGCCCTGGGTATCTGCCCTATCTCTTCCTCCCTGGACTGGGCTTCTATGTGAGCAACAAAGCCTACTCATCATTTACCTGAGACCTGTGAGCCATCTCCTCAACTGCTAAGGTTCAAGTCCTGGTGTTGGACCCATCTCCTTTACTTTTGTTTTCTTATTTTTTTTTGTCTTGGTCATAATATCAGAACCAGGTTAAGGTATGACTGACTCACTCAAACAATCACTCAAATCCCTACAACAAATGTGTCCTAATAAGGAGGAGGACCCTGCTGACTCTTTGTTCTGTAAAGTCTTACCTTAAAAGATGAGTTAATGGATGGGATTATTCTAGTAGTTGATTGTGGATGCTGTTGTTGATGTTGAAGGAGGCTGGCAAGTGAGGGGCCACTGCTGTGTCAATTATAATAACAGATACAAAGCTGAATGTGGTAGTGCATACCTATATTCTCAATACTTGAAAAGATCACAAGTTCAAATCCAGCATGGGCTACATAGTAAGTCCAAAGGAAGCCTGGGCTACATAGAAAGTCCAAGATCTGCTTGGCCTACTTACATGACTCTTCTCCAAACAACAGTTTTTTATTTATTTATTTATTTTTTTTTTGGTTTCTGTCTCTTATATTTCTGGTACACCGATCAGTGCTGTAGTTTTGGTTGTTGAGGAGAACTTTCGTCATGTCTGATGGTCCAGGATCTCCCAAGCAGCATGGCAAACCAAGCAGTGCAGCAAACAAGTCCGTTTCGATTGTTGAAGAAAAATATGACACATGGGAAGTGCTGTCTGAAGAAATGGCTCTAAGATGAGACAACACCTCGGGAGACTGGGCTTGAATCTTGTGCTAGTTTCCTCATGATAAAAACAATGATGTTCTAAACCACATTCTGTTTTGGGAATACAATGCTGTGCTTCCATTTCAACACTGCATAATCTCCATATGGCAACCCTGGGAATCTTGTCTGATATTAAACAGATTATAGGAGAGACAAGTTGAGAATAAACACTGTCATTAAATAGGGATTATACGATGAATATTTTTTTTTAAAATTTTTGTCTGTGGTACCAGATTCAGTGTTCTGCATAAACTCTAAAACACGACAATTTCTTTTTGTTTTTAAAATCGCCAAAGAGAATGGACCTTATACTTTCTATCTAGGTCTAATTGAGACGATGAAATACCATTCAATGCTTTAAAAAAGAAAACAAATTGTGTTTCATTGTCTTTTTTTGTTAATTTCTTATTTTTAGTGTTTTCGGGTTCATTTTAACAATTATTTTTTTAATTGAATTAATTATTTTCTTATTTTCTAGTGTAGATAAAAATTTAGGTTGCTGGTCTTTGTTTCTAATCTAAGAATTAATTTTAAATAAAGTTTCCTCTTAGCACCATCACAGTTATGTCTCACATATTTTGATAATGTTTCCTATCTTCTTTTTTTTTCTTACTGTTACATAATTTAATTATTTCTTGACATATGTATTACTTGTGAATGTGTAATTTAATGTTTCTAGATTAGGAGACTCCTGTTGTCTCTCATTGAAGACTTCTATTTTAGTTTTGTTGTATTAGCAGAACACATCCCGAGGGGCTGAAGATGCAGCTCAGTTGACAGAGTGCTCACTTGGCTCTCACACAGCTCTGGTCTCCACCTACAGTGGTTGGTGGTACATGCCCATAGTTCCATTACCAGGAGGAGAATCAGGAGTTCAAAGTCATCCTTGGGTGCATAGTGTGTTTGAGGCCAGCCTGGGCTACATGAAACCTGTATAAATATATATGTCCCAAAACACATCTTTTCTTAGGCATTTTCCACACTTTGTTCTATGGTTTCTGAGTGTCTGAAAAGTCCAAGGGTACTTGAAGGAAAAGAACAACCTGGTGCTACTAGGGACTGTTAATTCAGAGACATTGCCTGGTGAAGCCATCTCATCCTAGCTGGTTTTCTGCCTGCCTCTGTTGCTGATGGGCTGATGCGTGTCCACAGCTTTACTCATAATTTCCCTGCTTCATTTTTAGCTGTACCCATTCTTGCTTCCTGGTGAGGCTGTGATGGAGTAGTGACACAAAGAATTGGGGTAATCTTCATGGCCACTGATTCTCTCAACAATAAGTTCTTTCTCTGTAGAAATAGTTTCTCTGTTGCATACATTATCAGAAATAAATAAAACACTCTTTTCTGTTTTATTTTGACACTGAGTTTCATTATGTAGGTAGGGCTTGCCTGAAACTCACTGTATAAACTAGGTAGGCATTGAACTCCTAGAAATCACCTTACTTCTGAGTACTGGGATTAAAGGGACATACCTGGCTCCTTCTTTTTTTAATTTGGTTTTTTTTTTTAATTTTTCTCTATGGTGTGTGTGTGTGTGTGTGTGTGTGTGTGTGTGTGTGTGTGTGTTTTGACCAAAGAATCTATCAGATCCTCTGAACCCTGATCCTCCGTAAGAGCAACCAGTGTTCCTATGCAGTAGGCCATCTCACCAACACCTTCTGCCTGTTTTGTAGGTTTCTCATTGATGACGCTTGAATACTGGCTTTAAAATCCTTGTTGACAATACTGACAATGGTTTTCTCATGGTGTCACCACCAGGGAACTGGTAAATCTCCTCTGCTTTTCATTTAGGGGGATTGTCATGTTGTGACGTAATTTCCATTTTGACATCACTTGTCTAGATGTCAGTAGTCCTGACACTGTGGGTACAGTGGCTGTGTATCCTTCATAACCTTTTGGTGGTGTTTTGGTTTTTCTGGGTTTGCCTGATTGAATAAAAGGGATTATAACTCCAGTTTATACCAATAGACATATTTTAGAGGGGTCAGGAAGAGTGGTTCTCAACCTTCCTAACACAACCTTTAATACAGCTCCACCAACTGTAACATTATTTCATTGCTACTTCATAACTTTAATTTTGCTATAGTTATTAGTTGTAATGTAAATGTCTGGAATACAGGATATATGATATGTGTCTCCTGTGCAAGGGCAATTGAGCTCCCAAAGCGGTCTCAATCCAAGGGTTAAGGAACCACTGATCTGGACTTAGTGGGATGCCCTTACCGACGTAGATGGGTTGCCCAGTGTTGGTGGGGAGGAGTCTCCATCTCTTGAAGGCAAAGGGTCTTTCAAGATCAGGCTTTTTCCTGGGTCCCTCTGTAATAGTGGACACACTCTTGATGGTTACTGATGTATCAAGTGAGTCCAGGCAGTTTTCTTTCACATCCTCGAAGATGAGGATTCTAAAAAGGGTTCTGCTAGACAAAAGCAGTGGCTGAAGCTATCCCTAGTGATCTTTCCCTTACCTAATGGCTCCTTGTCCACAAAAGGCCAACAGTAGATGTCTGAGTCCATTCTAAGCTGCAACTTTCCAATCTACACTCTTCCTCTGTGCTGTTTCTTTAACGAAGAGCACACACGCTAACCCTGAACCAATCTTGTCTTCAGTCAGCACTAACAACCTAGTCCTCTCTGCCAGCTATGCTTTCCCATATGACCCAGCTGCTCACAATTCTGAGTCATGTTCATGCTTCTATGGACAAACAGAATGGCACTGATTGGCTAGTGTATAATGACACAGATTCTGTATGATTATGATTCAAAAACCTGTAAATACAAGATGAAGAGACCATGGGCAGAGGAAGGAGTTCTTTTGGGATGTTGTCACCACAGAAGGGATCCAGTGGGCTAGGAATAAAAGAGAGGGAGCCAAACTCCTTTTCATAATTTAACCTTTTTCCACAATAGTATCATTAATGGATCTTTATTTGTAGGTCGCATCCCTCTTGACCTAATCAATTCTTCACAACTACATTCCCACTGGGGATTAATCTTCAGAAAATAACTGTTGGGCGATCACATTCAAACCAGAGATGACGGTGAATATTTGGAAATCTATAGTGGGGGTGGGTATTATTCTTCCCACGTGGTGTACCCTTAAGATCTCTAACTACCTCCTCCCCCACGGTAGCCTCACTGAATGACGTGAATTCCGGGTTATTAATGAGGTACAGAAACCAAAGCTCATTGCCATATCCTGCCACAAGTATCAAGCTCGCAACAGCAAGAGCCACCAGTGGGAAGGAAAATATGAATAAACTTTATGGTATCTCTAAAGTATAAACCCCCAATTTAATCAAAACATTGTTTTAGACTCAGCTCTCTTTTATCGATATTCTTTAAATGTACAAGTCAGTGGGCTTGCTTGTGATTCCTTATACAGGTTTATACTGTACATTAGCCATCTTCTTTCTCACAACTCACCACCATTTCCACCTGCACACACACCCACATACACACACACACACACCCTGCTGCTCCCCTTCCTTTTCCTAAATGCCCAATTTCACATAATATCCCTTATTAAAATCTAAATTTTGCAATCATCTGTTTGAGTCTGGCTTGTTTCCTTAACATACTGTATTTTACAGTTCCATCCGTTTTCCTGAGAACAAAACCCTTTGCTCTTACACATAGATGAAAATCACATCAATGTATATCAAATTTTTTAAGCCATTCATCCAGTGATCAACAGCTAAGGTTATTCCAATGGCTTGTCTATTGCACATAGTGTGGCAATCAGAATAGATTTGCAGGGGTCCTGGTTAGTTTTTATTGTCAGTTTGACTCAACCTGGGAAAAAGGAGCCTCAGCTGAAGAATTGCCTCCATCAGAACGTCCTTTGGCCATATTTGTAAGGAATTTTTTTCATGGTTGATGTAGAAGGGTCTAGCCCACTATGCATAGTGTCATCCCCTATGAAGGTGGCCCTGGGTTTTATGAGAAGGAGAGAAAGCTGAGTAGGTCATGGATAGCAATCCAGTACTCAGCATTTCTAAGTTGACTCTGCTTCATTTCCTGCCTCTAGAGTCCTGCCTGAGTTCCTGCCCCTACTTCACTCAGTAACAGACTGGTACTTAGAAACATAGAGTGTGAAAATTTTCCTCCTCAAGTTGATGGCTATGATTAGATTATTCTTCTTGTTGCCTACTTGTTCTTCACTTTTTTGAAAGTTCTGTCTGTTTAATGTTCCTAAAATGATGATATCACATGTTTTCTCATGGGCTCTCTGTCTCTCACCGTGTCTCTCTCTGTCTCTGTCTCTCTCTGTATTTGTGTGTTTGAGTGTGTATATATGTATGTTTGTGTGTGTGTTTGTGTGTGCATGTGTGTGTGTTTGTGTGTGTATGTACGTGTGTGTGTTTGTGTTTCTATGAGTGTTTCTGTTTATGTGCGTATGTTTGTGTGTGTGTGTGTGTGTGTATGTGTGTGTGTGTGTGTGTGTGTGTGTGTGTGCTTTCCAGGGTTAAAAAAAATCCCCAATGCTTTAAATCTCTGCAGGTGCCTAGAGAAGGAAGATTAAGGGGAGAAAGGGGGAAAATTCATGTCATTTGAGTTAACCCCACATTGAGGTCAGCCACATAGTGGACCAACAGTCACATAATGGCAGAGGAGTCATAAAAGCAGAGAGAGTAAAACTCAAATTGTGAAGGAAAATGTGCTTAAAACTATGATAGAAGGAGAAAAAGAAGACGGTGCACTTAGAAAATTGGACAGATTTTAAAAAGCTGCCATAAGTTGTTAAGCTCTAAGTACATTTAAAAAAAATTATAATGTTAAAGTGGAAGGGAATTATTGTGAAGAGGGAAGGGATGGTCAGAGTGTAGTGGGGACAGGGGAGGGTTCTGAAAAGAATCCTTTTGAAGATCTGAAGAACTATGTGACACAAACAATTAAAGTGGCCTGTAATTTACAGGTAAATTCCATACTTACCTGGATCCAGTATTCTGTCTACCTATATTTCAAAAACAAAATTACCTCATCTATTTCATCCTGTTTTACTGCATTTGATCTAATAAATTCCTTGTAATCAGAAGTGCTGATAAATTTTAAAGACATTTAAAATATGACTGGTCGATATCGTGTTTGTGATGTTTATTCCGACTTTGGAAGCAGGTCCAGGAGCTAATTTTTCCTCGCTCTTTGCAAATAATCCAGAATTCATGAT
This sequence comes from Rattus norvegicus, assembly GCF_021556685.1. Taxonomy (NCBI): domain Eukaryota; kingdom Metazoa; phylum Chordata; class Mammalia; order Rodentia; family Muridae; genus Rattus; species Rattus norvegicus. The sequence goes on from NC_141555.1 coordinate 9,445,336, forward strand.
TGCCATTGACTTCAATACAAGGTATTTAATCCTGTCAAATTCCAGCTTTGTTTCAATAAAAATGGCCCTCCTCTAATCGTGGTTTTTGATAATTTTGTTGTGCTATCCTGTGTGCTGCCTCGGAGAGAGAGCCTAGCAATATTTCTGATACGGAAAATGACTTAAAGTTAACCAAAGAAAAGATAGGAGCTGGGAAAATAACCACCAAGGATGTTGGTGACTCAGAAACCAAAGAGTTTTTCAGAAAAATAAAAAGCATGAAAAGAGCTACTTGGGCAGACTGTGACTCGAGTCATCAGAATATTTGGGTGGGGACTTTATTTTGGTTCACCAGGAGGCTACATGAGAAGCTAAAACCTAGATGCTGGAAGTTTCTAAGCGTAACTAGGGAAGGAACTGGCCTGAGAGGGGTTCTATGACATAAGCAGAGCCTGGATGATGTCACAGAGCACAAGGGCGGAGGTTGCGCATCTCTTCCACTCGGCGGCGCTAGACAACCTTGAAGGTGGGTTCACTATCTTTGCAGCCGTGTGTGAAAGCCAGTTTAGCTTCTGAACCCAACAACTGTTCAACAGCCTTTTGGTGCCTGACCGGTTTCAGAAGACAGAATCTGGACGACTAGGACATTTTCTTTCGGTAAATACGTTTATGAAGATAACTGGGACCCTTGTAGCCCAGAAAGCTAAAAGTTTTCCCTCGTACAGCAAGTAACCTTACGTTCTAATGTCTTCCACGTTTGAGAGCTAGGCAGATGGTCTAGGTTAGTCAGTCTCCGGAGTTTATTATTCTTTGCTAACAATATATAAATCAAAATTCTGCTAAAATGCCAAAGCTCCTCTCTGTGCCTGTGTATTTTTGGAGAAAATATTTCTTTTTTTTTTTTTTTTTTTTTTGGAGCTGAGGACCGAACCCAGAGCCCTGTGCTTGCTACGCAACTGCTCTACCACTGAGTTAAATCCCAACCCCAGTAGATATTATTTCTAAATGGCTATTGTTGCCTACACAAAAGACTCTTATTGCGGTCGAAAATGCAACAGCTTCGGGGAATAAACCTGGGGCTGGGTCAGGATGCACAGTAGAGAAAGCCAGTGGACTGCTGTGCTTTGTCTCTGGGCAGATACTTGTGGATGTTGCCAAATAGCTTATAGTTAGAGGGTAGAAAAGGGGTGTGGCCACCCTTCTGGCTCCTTTGCTATCCTTTCTCTGTTCTGCTTGCTTAAAGTGGGGACAGGGATACTTAATCCCACACTGACCTAGCCATTCAAGGAGATGTTCCTCAGCATAGGCCAAGTGCCTCGGGCTGAACAAATGTGTCTAAATATGTTATTCTGACCTGTAGAGAACCATTTTTTCATTTTCCTTTGAACTTTAGAATTTGACTTATGAGACTGAGTTTTTCTGTGGGTAGCTTTGGCTATCCTGGAACTAATTCTGTAGACCAGCCTGGCCTTGATCTCACAGAGGTCTGCTTCCCTCTGCTTCTGGAGTGCTGGAATTAAATGTGTGCTCCACCATTGCCCAGCCCTCCTACGAACTTCTGAATATGACAGAATTAGATTCAGATGCTCAAACCTGTTTACCATCGCCTTCCTCACCTGCTCCAAAGTTCTCATTGACAAGAGCCTTTGTCCAGCACCCTCCCCAACCCCACCCCCATTGTTCTTGCAGGTACTCATATGACAGAGGCACCAGCATTGTGTCTGGTTTAAGCAGGTGAGCTTTTCAAACCCAGGCCATGGGAAAGTATGAAGCCTGAACGCAGGACAATAGCCACAAGACAGTGGACCAGGAGTGCCGTGGCCAACCACACTAGGTCTACAGCCAAGAAGAAGAGGATGTCTCTGAGGAGGATGAGCAAACCATCCTTCCAGAAGAGGAGGAGGAGGAGGCCTTCTTCCCAGGCACTGGGGAACATTGTGGGCTGCAGAATATCTCATGGATGGAAGGAAGGTGATGAGCCCGTCACCCAATGGAAGGCCATAGTTCTAGATCAACTGCCAGCACATCCCTCTCTCTATCTGGTCAAGTATGATGGAGTTGATTGTGTCTATGGACTGGCACTTCACAGCGATGAGAGGATTTTAAAGCTTAAGGTCTTGACTCACAAAGTTGTGTTTCCTCAAGTGAAAGACGCCCATCTCGCAAGTGCCATGGTTGGCTGTGCTGTGGAGCATAAATTTGAGGGCAAACATGGCTCTAAGGACAACTGGAGGGGGGTGGTCCTAGCCCAGGTGCCAATCATGAAGGACTGGTTTTACATCACCTATGAGAAAGATCCAGTCCTATATATCTATCAGCTCCTGGATGATTACACAGAAGGTAATCTCTGTATCATTCCAGAGATTACGCCAGCAGAGGTGAAGTCAGACGTTGACAGCGACATCTTAACAGGTCAATGTGTGCAGTTCACTAGATGTGACGGGTCCAAAAAGATTGGCAAAGTCATTTACCAAGTTCTAGCCAAGCCTTCCGTGTACTTCATCAAGTTTGATGGCGACATCCACATCTATGTCTATAATCTGATGGAAAAGATTCGTTAAGGTGAAATTCACAAAGTGAGGGGACATATTTGGGGAATTTATCAGATTGGGGTGAAAATGTTTGTTTTTCTGTGTTTCAGATACCCAATGGCCTTTGACAACCCCAGTATCTTTTCCAGTGGAATTTGTTTTTGCTCTAAAAATTAAAATGTGTGATGTTACGTGTTGTGTGTGCACACTTTTGTGGAGGAGACTGGCTGTGGTGGATGGAACATTGAGAGGAAGCCGGAAAGTTCAAGGCTGTGAACAGTAAGTCTAATGTCACATACACTAAAACAAACAGGACTGAGCTGGTCTGGTCTTTAGGGAGAGGAAAGAACTGGAGATGATGCTCAGAGGAGCAGGGATGGCACAGGGAAAAAAAGATGGATGTTTAGGAAGCAGTGGAGAGGGGCCAGAAATAGATAGACTTTCTGAGGGGAAGTTTGAGGGAGAAACAGACAGTTGGGGAAAGGGTGGCAGGTAACAGGGAGGTGGTCTTGGAACTCAAGGGGAAACCCAATAAACTGATCCAAGCAGACTCAGAATCAGAGAAGATCAGGGATTGTTTGACTAACAAAACCTAATGAAACCTGTTTCTCATATGTAGATGTATTATTTTTATTTATCTGGGTAGGGCAAGGCATGAATACAGGAGACCACAGTGACAAGAATAGTCAGGTACCCTGGAGCTGAAATTAAAGGTCGTTGGGAGCCATTGGACATGAGCTCAAAGAACAAATCCAAGTCCTCTTTCAAAGCAGATGAGCTCTTAATCCATTGGTTATCTCTCCAGGCCCCTAAAGTCATCTTTTTAAATAAATCCTACCTTCACATGCAGAGAAGAGACCAGGATGAGGGTAAGAAAGAATAAATTGATGGTGATGTGGAAGAAAGACTAAAGAACACATGTGGGAGTTGAGGACACTGAGGGACGAAGGAATTCCAAGATGAAGTTCTCAAAAAGTGAAGCAGGAGACCCAGGAAGAACAGAAAGGGTCTCGAATGAGTTGAACTTGGGCCGCATCCATATTGGTCTCTTTGGTTCCTTAAAGAACAGCCAAGCTATCACTACAGAAGGTGGATGTGAGGTGGTCGCTTCCCCAGAGGACATTTTGACGAGGATAACTCAAGAATAGTGAATGCCAAATTAAGTTTATATCTATCGATTCCTGTAAGTGCCACAAAGCCCATTACTTTGTATGATCAGTAAAAAGAAATTTAAAAAAGAACATGTGGATGCCATGAGCTTATGTCAGGTATTACGTGGATCCTTTGTTTAGCTTCCCTGAGCACTGTTAGACTCTGTTGGATCCTGTAATATTTTTTGAGGTCTCTTCTGAATGCCCCTAGATGACCACAAAGGGCTCCTGCACTGGCTTATCTTGCCTGACTCTCCTTCGACTGGATGGCTTCCTACACACCTGTGGGCCCTTTTACTTTATCTAGCCCCAGGAAGTTCCCATATTTACTCACATGAAAGCTTATCCTCAGAAAACTCTTGATGGTGCATCCAATGCAGAGGTGCTGAGCTCTTTCCTATGCCATTTGCCGTGACGTTAAAATGCTTTGCAGTTCCTGACCATGTAGCTCTCTCCTCCTGAGAAACCCCTGTGCACTCCATGGGGTCCCTCTGAGCCACATCTACACTCCAAGTGTTTCTTTGTAGGCAACCTTATCTTCTACTCATTCATTGCTGTTTCTTCTCTCAAGAATAAATTTCTCATTGTAGGACTTGAAAGTATTTTCTATCGTTGATTAATTCTGCTATTTGGAATTTTTATACTGGCTGGTTGTCTACCGGTTTCATTTCTGCGAAAAGATACCATGACCAATGCAACTTGTAAGGGACAACATTTTCTGGGGGTGGGTTCTATTTTTTTCAGAGTTTGGGGATTGTACCCAGGGCCTTGGGCTTCCTTGGCAAGCGCTCTACAACTGAGGTAAATCCCCAACCCCAAGGGACAACATTTAATTAGGGCAGGCTTTCAGGTTCAGAAGTTCAGCCTGTTTTCATCAAGGCAGGAATCATGGAAGCGTCTAGGCAGACATGTTGTTGGAGAAAGCATATCACCCCTACAGTGATATGCTTCCTCCAACAACGCCACACCTACTCCCACAAGGCCACACCTCCTACTTGTGCCACACTTACCATGGGAAAATCACATTCTAAACACCACCCTGATTTTATGCCAACTTGAAACAAGCTAGAGTCATCAGAGAAGAGGGTGCCTCATTTGAGAACATGCCTGTATAAGACCCAAATGTAGGGCATTTTCTTAGTGATTTGTGGGGGAGGGCCCAGCCCACTGTGAGCGGCACCATTTCTAGGCTGGAGGTCCTGGGTTCTATAAGAAAGCAAGCTAAGCAAGACATGAGGAGCAAGACAGTAAGCAGTGCCACTCCATAGCCTCTGCCTCAGTTCCTGCCTCCAGAATCCTGTCCTGTTTGAGTTCCTGTCCCAACTTCCTTTGGTGATGAGCAGCAATGTAGAAGTGTAAGCTGAATAAACCTTTTCCTCCCTAACTTGCTCTTTTGGTCACGATGTTTCCTTACAACAATAGGAACCCCAAGTAAGACAATTTCTTATAGAAACAGTGTATCTAGTAGAGCCACAGACTCTTACCTCATAACCACAAATAGAAAGGTATAGACAGTTTGTTTTAATTAAAGGTAAGGGTTGCTCATGTACTGATCTGTGAAGTTCTAGTTTGCTTCCTTCTCTTGGTGATGAATGTCATGATCAAAACTACCTTGCGTAGGAAAGGGTTATTTGCCTAACAGGTTACAGACCATCACTGAGGGAAACCAGAACAGAAGCTTGAAGCGGTAACAAGGACACTGTTTGTTGGCTTGCTCCCTGTCTCAGTCATTCTTCTGTTGCTGTGAAGAGACACCATGGTCAGGGCAACTGCTATAAGTGAAATTATGTAATTGGAGGATAACTTACAATTTCAGAAGTCTGGTCCATCATAATGGCAGGGAGCAGAACACTGGAGAAATAGAGAACTACTGCTCTGTAAGCAGAGAGAGAGAGAGAGAGAGAGAGAGAGAGAGAGAGAGAGAGAGAGAGAGAGAGAGAGAAACTCTGGGACAGCACTGGGCTCTTGAAAAATCAAACACCACCCTTGTCAACACACCCACTTCCTCCAATGAGGCCACACCTCTTAATGCTTCTAATCCTTGAAAATATTGTCACTCCCTGTTAACTAAATATTCTAATATATATCTGTGGGAGCCTTTCTTATTCAAACCGCCACACTCCCCATGTCTTGCTCCATTACTATTTCTTACAGCCTAAAAGACTATTCTTTTTATAAATGACTACTGATGAACTTGCCCACAATGGTGGGCCCTTCCACAATAACCATTAATCGAGAAAATGTTCCATAGACTTACCCAAAGACTAACTATTGGAGGCAGTTCTTGAATTGTTCTCTCTTCTCAGTTGACTCCAGATTGTCAAATTGGGGAAAAAAAAAGAGAGAGAGACCCAGCACCGTAATGTTTCTCTTACTCCATGTTACATACTCACCACCAGACACTCTCTTCTCTCAGTGTATAGACCCACGTCCCTTTAAGGCAGAACTGAATAGTAACTACTGTCACCAACATGAATACTTGAGGATATATGACAAGAAATGAATACATTCTACAGCTTCCAACGCCAAGCAAAAGCATTTTAGTGTGTGCTACACTTACTGGGAGACTGTCAGTCACTGGCCATTTAATGGGTCACAGTAGACCACAGAACCAAAAAGTCAAAACCTACATATCATCTCCTCTCAGCAGGAGACAAAACCCTTTCTCAAAACCCATGAATATATCTGTACGCTTAGATTTTTTCAAAACCTACTTTATTTAGGGTTCTAAAACACTTCAAACACCCTTCTAGCCCACCAACCAGAGGTAACAGAGAGAGAAAGTTGATAGGAAAAGGTTGAGAGTTGTGGACCTATTTAGAAGTAATTCTTTGGGGTAACTCCAATCTTCATTGTGCAGTACTGTCCAATAGGAGATGCAAAAAATCAGAAGCAGTGCTTTGATCTGGCAGAGACCACGAGTCTCTAAGAATCCAAAAGAAGCAGAAGCATTCAGAATCAGCCCGAATAGCTCAGGTTCTTTTGTGCATTTCTCATTGTGGAACGAAGACCATCAAAGACCATTGAAGCCTTGCTGGTGTAGCAATGTAAAAATGTCATCTCCCTCTCTGTGGGATTTCATTTATGTTCTTCATAAACGTCCTGTCCCCATTCAAGCATGTGCTCCAGCGAAATATCATATGCCTTCTCATGTGTCTGCTTCAGCAAAATATCCTCGACTAACATAGCTTCCAGAAAAACATCCTGTGACAAAAGTGAGTTTCCAAAGAAACTAAATTTTTTCCACTTCATCTAGTCTTATCTCCCACTTCGCCATGACATCGCAAAACATATTATGGCAGTCTTGCAAGACTCCTAGGCCTCAGCTCCATCAGCAACTGGAGCTTCTGCAACTGAACTCCATGAAGCTCATCCCCTTTCATGAGCACAACCTTCAGTTATCCCCGTAAACATTGTGCTCTCTCCATCTTTGCTCTCAACCAATAGCTGTCCAACTTACAGCCAACTAGGCTGTGACCAGAAAAACCCTCATCAAGAAAGCCAATGAATTTGACATGATTTTTTTTTTCCCGATGGAACGGAGTGTTCTGCCTGTATGGTTAATCTGGTGTCTGAGTCATCTGTAATAAAACCCACTACTATTAAGATCAAAATCATAGGAACTATGACAAATAGCAAATCACACGACAAGCATCATAGTTGTCCAAGCCTTTTCTACAGCCTTATTGAAGTATAATGTACATACTTACAAATCCATTTATTTTAAGTGTGTATTTTAATGATTTTATAGCAAAATTTATAGCTTCCTTCCCTTTTTAATACTCATTTCCCACTATTTCATACGATATCGAAGTCTATTAAAAACACAGAAGTGAAGTCAGGAGAACGACAAGAGGAGGAAGCAGGAGATTCTTGATTTGCTAAGACAACAGATGCATTGGCAGAATCATCTGGATAAAACCACTTGGGATACATTGGGTTTTCTCTTAGCGTGCAGCCTTCAGAAAAAGAGTTTAAAGGATTAAGTCATGGGTCCTACTACATCATATCCAGACCTGACCTGGTATGGTCAGCATCACTTTGGCCACTTTCATGTTAATCCCATTCATCACTCTTACAAGTTGCCTAAAAACTCACATAGTAAACAAACTTATTTTGGTTCATGGTTTCATAGGTTTCAGTCCATGGACACATGATCAAGAAAGGGTCACGATAGAGCTCAACTGCTTATCCCACTGGCATCCAGGAAGCATCAACACAGGAAGAGACCAAGAACAAAAAACACCCTCCAAGACATGTCACAAATGACTAAGTTCCTTAATTTCCTATCTCCTAGTTTCCTGCCACCTTCATACACATCCATCAACAGATGAACTCATTGATTACAGCACACAGGGTCCAATTGCTTTTCATAGTCCCACCTTTGAACATTGTACTGGGACAATGTGTATCTTAAACCCATAGGGTAGGGCCAGAAGGTTGTGTCAGAGGTCTAAACTTCACCTCACATTAGAAACAGCTGGGCAGGTTTCTCAAAATCTCCTATTTCTTTCTGGTACTGAGCTACACCATGTCTGCATTGCAGCATTTTGTCTGCAATCAATTGTAAAGACGCCCCTCACTATGTGTTGGTTTGAATGTAAAGTGGGACATCACTAATATAGACACACAAGTATATACAGAGACTCAAAGTGAGAGGCAAAAAGGGAAGGAGTTGAGTCTTAGGAACCCTCAAGGATGAGGGAGTGGAAATATAAGATACAGATGTTATCGAGAACCAGAACAAGGCATTGTCTGCTATACAAGACAGGACCACTAGCCTCAGCCCTAGCTGACAGGAAAGGGAGAGTCAGTTTTCTACAAAGATAAATATGGTGATAAGCTGGGCAGGTTCCAGTGGCTTGCCCAATGCCCATGAATTTATGGGCCGCATAAATGACTTGAGTGGGTTATTACAGAGGGGAGAAAGAGAGCTTGAACTTGGGAAAAGGAATTAGGTGTATATGGAACTGGGAGGAGTTGGGAAGAGAAGTGAGAAGTAAATTCTATCATTATATAATGTACAAAGTTCTCAAGGAACTAATAAAAGTGGTTTTTAAAATACCATATCTATACTGAACACATACAAACCCTATTTCTTTACATCTGCTAAATAACAGCCCCTCATTATTTTATTTCATTAAGTACAAAAGTAATTCAGAGATTATTTAAAATGTAGGAGGATCTGGGGAGACAGCGGAGGGGTAAAGCCAAGTGTGTGGTCACACTTGCAAACACCAGTGATTGGTATGGAAACAGGAGGATGATGGTGGCTTCCTGACAGTGAGCCTCACCTCAGGTTCAGCAAGGGACCCTGTCACAAGTAGGTAGTGAAGGAGCAGAGAACGCTCTACACTCCCACAGCCTCTGAAGTTACATGTCTCTATGAACACACGCCCACACACACACACACACACACACACACACACACACACACACACATATATACATATATATATGACTAGAGTATACAAGCGGCTTGCATAGGATATGTGCAAATGCAGTGTTGTTTTATCCAAGGAACCTGAGGAGTTTTAGATCATTGGGAGTCCTGGGGCCAACTGTCAGAGGACACGATATATCTCCTTATTGTGAAAACGAATCTTTTGTTGAGTGTGTGTCAGTGACTCCACACAATTCTCCTCCTCTAGGTTCCTTCTGTATCACAGAGAATGATCTGGAAATACTGACACAAATATAAACTAACGGCTTTGTTGGGGTTTCTATGCTTGTGTTAAAATCATATTTGTCACATTTTATTAAATGGAAGGGAAATCTTCAGCTCCCAGGAACAATACACTCAATCATGTTGGCTTCTGTTTTATCCCATTATGAATAGCAATTAATTGCACATCAATAGCTTCCCATGCTTTGAACTAAATCAGGATGAAGGGATATGTTTCCGTAAATTCTATGTGATAATCAAGTAGAAAGGGGGGAAGTATGATGCCTTTGGCTTATGGGAGAGTTATGACTTGATTGGATACTTGTTATGCAAATAACCCTAACATCTGAGAAATGAAATGTAACGATAAAATATACTACCAAATGGGATGGACACTCATTACTTGGTTTCTTTTAAAAGAAAAAAAAAACATACTTTAGGATTTTGAATAAGTGTGACCCTCAGAGTTTCAAATACTTGATTGTGTTTGGATTCCAGTTTGTGGATTGTTCAGAATGGATTGGGAGTTTAGTTTTTGTTAAAAGAGATGTGTCAATGGGAGGTGGGGGCCTTGAGATTCAAAAGCCCACCAGGCTTCTCTCTCTCTCCCTCCCTCCCTCCCTCTCCCTCTCCTTCTCCCTCTCCCTCTCCCTCTCTCTCTCTCTCATCTGGGGAGAAGGATGTGAGTTCTCAGGAACTACTCAGCCATGCCTGCCTGCCTGCCAGCCTGCTACCATGGTGTCTACCATGATGGTCCATGGACTCACCCTCTGAATATGTAAGACGGTAAATAAATGTTTCCTGTCATAAATTGATTTGGTCACCGTGTCTCTTCACAGTAATAGAACAGTAACTAAGGCACACATATTCCTGTTTATTTTTCTAATCCTTCTGTTTTTATTTCATTAAAGTTACCTATTGTCCATTGAACAGTTTTATGAATAAGTTTCAAGTTTAAAGACAAATAGTGCCAAATAGGAAAAGCACTACTAGGAGGTTTGGCCTTCTTGGAGTGGCTGTGGCCTTGTTGGAGTACGTGTGTCACTGTGGGCATGGGCTATAAGACCCTAACCCTAGCGGCCTGAAAGCCAGTCTTCTAGCAGCCTTCAGAGGAAGATGTAGAACTCTCAGCTTCTCCTGCACCATGCCTGCCTAGATGCTGCCATGCTCCTGCCTTGATGATAATAGACTGAACATATGAAACTATAAGCCAGCCCCAAATAAATTTCCTTGTAAGACTTGAGTTGGTCATGGTTTCTTTTCATAGCAGTAAAAGCGTAAAACATACATACATATATACATATACATATACACCTAGGTTTACACACACACACACACACACACACACACACACACCATTTACAGGAATTTTAGATCTAGTCAGGGCCCCTGCAGTTTCATTGGTCCATCTGATACACGTGTTCATGGAACATGTCTCTCTCTGTTTCTTGTACTAGGAAGCACGTGGACAACATCTGCACACTCTCTTCATTTTACTTTATTCTCCACTTCACCCTTAGAAATCTCAACTTACAGAGAGGGGAAGATAAAAATAGCTCTTTTTTTCTGTGGGTAGCTTAAATCTCAAGTCACAAAGGAAAATAAATATAACAAGATAATAATAATAATTATCGAAACCGTGATAGGAAGTTCATATCCGTTTCCCTTAATGAATGTCAAATTTGGAAATTGGAATCCCCGATGAGATTAGACTTTTGAAAATTCTAATTCTCATGCAGTCTTTGTATTTCTCTTTCCCTGAAAGGAACACCACTAGAAAAAGAGAGACAGTAGGTTGCTTTTGTCCTCAATTCAAATCAGAAGCATTTGATAATGAGCTTAGAGGGGGCTCACTCCATGTTTACCAAAGAAGAAAGTAATATGAGGGTGGGAGAGACATCTAGAGAGCAGTTGGTGCCTTATTGGTATTAAAAATAAATCCAGAAGTCAAGAAATAATATTTGACAAAAGAAAAAAACTAGGTTTTCATTAGGCAGAAATGTTTTAAAAATAGCCTTCCTTTAAGTCATGGAAAGAGGGGGGTGGAGCATGTCAGTCTGTAGATAAGTAAAGTCATTGCCATCATAAAATTAAGAATAATGTGGATTTTTAATGGACTTGAATAAAATTAGAAATTTTACCTTTCAAAGGGGAAAATTTTTGTTCCAGAGAGAGAGGGACAAAGGAGTGTACAAACTCATACTTGATTCTTTCAATAAACCTACCTGTAACTCATGTGTTTGTTGATATTAGGATTAAAACACAAATTGGATATCTCGACTAAAGAGTTTAACGTGTGTGAATAGCTGCCAGTGGAAAGACTTGTCCTTGGACTTTTCAAAAGGCATGAAAAAGCCACCGTGGAGTTACTGAATTTTGTTTCAAAGACTTTAGCTCCTTGTCTGCAGGGATGCAGAGCCTCAAAGGAAGGGTATGAGACCTCCTAAGAGGTAGCATCCAACAACTGAGGCCACAGAGAGAGGTAGCCTTTCTCAGAATATGGAGCTAGGAGAGCTAAAAAATGAAGGCGACATATCGATCAAATCCCTGTAATAAAACGACGGCAGCCAGTTCACAGAGCGAGGCAGCTGTCAGCGACTAGGCTAAGAACTAAGAGGATTTGAAAAGATAATAACAACACAGAGTTCACAGAAGGCACTATAGACTCATGGGGTCTGCGAATTTAATCCCATGTACTTTGGGCAGAGAAAACAATCCAAACCAGAGATCCCTCTTGCTCAGCCCAACCAAACGCTGTGCTGTGCCGCGGATGTCCCACGTCAAGGTCTCAACCTAGATGTTGGACGCCTTTGAGAAACCGGAACTAGGTCATTTAAGTGCAGACACCGGAAATGGCTCAAGTCTGCACCTTCATTGGAAGGAGAAAAAATAAGTCACACAGCACCGGAAGTAATTCTTGTCAGGGTCTGTATGAGGTCGGAAGTGTACGGCGCCATGATCAATCAGTAAGCACTGCCTACACGTGTCGGGTGAGCCCACACAAATGAGGAAATGGTTTTTAAATTTAAACACAATTTCTAATAACTAGTAACTTTTAAGTGTCCAGCTTTAGCACAAGCTTCCAGATTATGTGGTTTCTCAGGCGTAACAACGCCGCAAAAGAAGTGAGTTTGAAACTTCGGAGGTTCCCACTATATGACAGCAAACTAAGAAAAGCATGGAGGTGGGGTGTGGTAAAACGAAGTAGAGGAAATCTGTAAAACCAAGAAAGGAGAATTCAAAAGACTTGTAGGGGAAAGGCCAGCAGCAGGGAATGGGTCGGAGGACCATCCTTGTTTTCAGAGTTTATCACAGTAAAATTGCCAAAGACTGGTAGCAAAATACCCATTTGTATCTGTGGACAATCTCTTAACGTACACACACACACACACACACACACCCACACAGAGAGAGAGAGAGAGAGAGAGAGAGAGAGAGAGAGAGAGAGAGAGAGAGAGAGAGAGAGAAAGGAGGGAAGGAGAAGGGGAGGGAGGGGTAAGGGGAGGGGGAGGAGGAGAGAGGGAGACAGAGACAGACACAGAAAGGGAGACAGAAACAGAGACATACATACAGACACACACATTCAGAGATATACACGAAGACACGCACAGCCCAATTGAGGGTTACAGAAAGATACCCATCAAAGGACCCGAATATTTGGTGCAAAATTAGGTGAGCTGTGTGGAGGAATGAGTGCCAACCAAATTTTGCAAGTTCTGCAGCCACCTGCATGTTTCCGCACCCCCTTAGCTGTCGGGTTATCGCATACATGGCTGTCACTCCTGCTTTTTTCATTTGTATTTTACTGTGGATCTCCCTTCTCCCCTGTTCAATGTGGCCAGCGGTTTTCCATGTGGAAGGACTTCACAATGCACTGTGTCTAGGGAGGCAGGGAAAACAATTTCAAAAGAGGCTCAGTGCTAGGGCAAACAGTACAAAAAATCCATACTTCACCTCCAAAGGAGGGGCTCAAAGAATACAGAGGCTCTGGCTGGCGCACAGAGCCAAGCTTACAAAGTTAGGGCCCATACCATCACTGGGAATCAACCAGCAGCTCTCACTCAGCCCTCCATGCTAATGACTCGTTCTCATCTCTTGAGACCAGAGGAAGACGCATTTGGAAGATCTTCTCCCTAAAAATGAGGCTTTTATGGAAACTCTTACGAAACATAAGAACAATTTTTAATAAGAAAGCACACACACAGTAAAAAAAAAAATAAATGGCTGATTTGACAGCCTTTTCTGTGATACCATCATGTACACACACACACACACACACACACACACACACACACACCAGAAGAATAGACCTACATAATGGATATATTTCCAGGAACAGATATCTGTTGTGAGGAGTTTGACGTTCTAACAAACTTCAGCCAAGGACTCCATTCGGAAGATTCAGAAGGTCAAGACATTGGTTTACTCCTAGGAGCAGATCACTATCTATCTCACAGAACGTTTATGGAAAACAAAGGCAGATCACCCTAGAATGAGTTAAATAGAATCCCTTTCAAGGCTATTGAAGAAATTTGGAGCCACACTCCACAGACAGTTAACAGCAGAGAAAGTGACCCATGATTGCAGTTTGTATAATACTACTGAACCTGGTGAAACATTTCCTAGTCTCCTAGGAATCAGAGAAGTGAGAGGGAACCAAGGCAGCCTGGGCAGCACACTTCAGTCTCCATACAAAGTGCACTTTGCAGGCTAACACCCACATGGCTAGTCTGCCGTTCACCAATCCTGGTCTTGAAAGCATTGAAAAACAGTAGACGCTCTACCTGGTAGAGCCACTGTCTCTGGTTCCTGCCTTCAGGAGGCTCCATGGTCATTCCACACTTAACTCTCCACAATCCTGTTGACAAGGGTCTGGGATTTATCTTTGACGTAGGAGTATATTTTAGTCCTATAGATCTCTCTCTCTCTCTCTCTCTCTCTCTCTCTCTCTCTCTCTCTCTCTCTCTCTCTCTCTTCTTCTTCTTCTTCTTCTTCTTCTTCTTCTTCTTCTTCTTCTTCTTCTCTGTGTGTTTTTGTGTGTTTGTGTTTGTGTGTGTTTGTGTGTGTGTGTCTGTGTGTGTGTGTGTCTGTGTGTGTGAAAATGTTAGAAAGATTAATAAAAAGAAAAAGTTTCTGGTTACAGTAAAAATTTAAATAAAGATTCTTTTTTAAAGCCTTATTTATTTATTCCATGTATGTGAGAACACTGTCACTGTCTTCAGACACACCACCAAAAGATGGCATCAGATCACATTACAGATGTCCTTGAGCCACCATGTGGTTCCTGGGAATTGAACTCAGCCCCTTTGGAAGAGCAGTCAGTGCTCTTAACCACTTAGCCATCTCTCCAGCCCTAAAATAAAGTTTCTTAAGAGAGCAGTATAGCGTGGGAAGCAATAAAGATTCCCAATTTATGGATGAGTACTCAGTCTCTTTAAACCCCTGGGACTCGGGAAGCACCTTGGACAAGGAGGTAGGAAGAGTGTAAGACCCAGAGGGTGAGAAGAAGGGCTGGGATTTGCTGCCTTCAGGACATGACATGGCTGCTGCAATTGTGAGCTCACAGCAGCTGTGGTCACCTGCATAGGTCTATAGAGGTCCACCAGCTAGACAGAATCCCTTACTGAGGAGGTTTTCGGGTCCTGATGGCTGCTGGGGTAAAAGAATCATTCTTCTCTGAGGGTTTGGTCACTGTTACTTCCCACATTCCTGTAGATGGTCACAGACCCATAAGTACATAACCAATGCTAATTGGGCTTAGTGGTTATAGGTTGGGAAAGAATTTATGAATTTTGAGGGATGGTTATTTTCAGGGAATTTGGGCAGTGCTGAGGGGGAAATGGAAGAGGTTATGGCCATGTTTCATTGTATACATGTATGAAATTCTCAAGGATAAAGACAATTTATTACTTAATAGAAAATTTAGACTATTAGCTTTAGCTCCGTAATATAAGGCTGTATGACTTTAAAGAATTCAAATATTGAACATAAGTCAAACCAATTGAATGCCTTATGATTCAAGGAGCACATTATACGTACTTAATATAATTCATGTTCTCCCTTTTTCAGTCTCTTTCTATCTCTTTTCTCTCTGTCTCTCTGTCTCTCTCTCTCAAACACACACACACACACACACACACACACACGCAGATGCACACTTACATTATTTTTATGTCAAGGTGTTAAAATTCATGACACAATCAATGTGAAGGAATAGTGGTTTTTAAGGGCAAACAGTCACAGTCATTTGGTTCAGACTGTCGTGGAAATGACCACATGGCAACAGTGTATTGATCTGTGTCACTGAGAATCTGCATGAGCTCTGCGTATATTTGGGTGGATCAGGCATCCAAGAGTGCAGTCTGAACCACCCAGCTCCCTCCTTCTTGCCCCAGTGACCTACTTCTGCTAGGGCACATCCTGAAAGATTCCTCCACCTTCCTAGACAGTGCCATCAGCTTGACACAAAGTGTTCCCACAGATGAGACCCTGGGGAAATTTCACACTCAAGCCCTAACAACAAGGAGTGAGGCAACTGGGAAATGCTTTATGAAAACAGTTTAATTTCACTTCTGTAAACAGGACAGGGAGGAACCCTTTGATATGGATTAGCTTACAAAGTGCACCCCAAAAGATACATAGTGTAGAAAATGCACAGTTTCTATGTAGCAAGCATGGTGCTGAAAACAACACACTAATGAAAAAAAATGCAAAGAACTGGGATATATAGTAACAATTCCAATAGTTAGTTTGAAAGGCTCTTTTATTTTTATATGTGAGCTGTCGTTATTATTTCCCACCTGGGTTAATTTTACAAGGAAAGAAAATCGTAAGCTCTGACTATCCCATCGACCATGGTGTCATTCATCTTGGTGTTATGGGTCTCCCATCTAGGGAATTAATCATCAGGGTTTGACCACAAAATCCATCAGCTCAATACATGAGGCTTTAGCGGAGAAAGTGAGGTTACAAGTATGTAATGCCCTTTAGTGTCTTCTCTGCCTGTCTGTTGCATGCATTCCTTGTTGTTGACTTTGTCGATGGTAGTGGTTGTTGTTGTTTTTAAATACGAAATGTTGAATGCAAGGGCAAGTGGCAGTGATCCAATAGATCTTTGCATCCTCACTTTCTCTTTCCTATCTCGTGCTAAGTCTCCCAATCCTCAGCTATCATTCAAATACACTGAAACAACTCAAATATAATGAAACAAGGTGAAATCAAGACACTGAAACAACTCAAATATACCGAAAAAAGGTGAAGTTAAGACACTGAAACAACTCAAATATACCGAAACAAGGTGAGGTCAAGATGCACTTGCCATCTATAATTTGTGTTTGCATGTTGACCATAATCGTTTGGTAACCCTTAAAAACCACATGATGGGACTTAGGAGGATCGGTGGGTGAAACCGCTTGCTGCCTAGGCAGAACTGAACTCAGATACCAGTCATCATGAAACAGGCAGGGGAAACCTGTAACCCCAGAGAAAGGAAGGGGGAACAGAATCATTAAGGTCTGCAGGCTTCCAGCCCGGAGGAAATTTTGAGAATTTGGGATCAGTCAATGACACCACCTGTCTTAGTTAGGGTTACATTTCTGTGAGGAGACACCATGACCAAGGCAACTCTTAATAAAGGAAATATTTAATTAGGGCTGTCTTACTGTTTCAGAGGTTCAATCCGTTATCATGATGGTGGGAAGCATGGCAGTGTCCTGGTATACATGTTGCTGGAGAGTGTTCTATATCTAAATCTGAAGGCAGCCCAGAAAGTGACTTGCAGCCACAGGCAGCCAGGAAGAGCATCAAATCTACCTCATTGGGCAGAGCTTGAATACTATGAGCCCTCAGAGCTGGCCTACATAGTGACAAACTTTCTCCAACAAGGCCACACCTCCTATTAGTGGTACTTACCATGGGCCAAGCATATTCAAACCATCGCAGTGCATCAAAAGAAAATCGCAGAGAGACATAGAGAAAGATACTGCATGGTATCCTCTTGTAGCACGGTGCTACAACCCCCCCCCCACACACACACATAAACCCATGCACTTGTGCACACATGTGCAGATTTATTTATTTATTTACTTTGTTTTATTTTTTTCCTTAAAAACTTGGTACATTCGCATAATGTGTTTGAGCGAATCCATCCCCATCCCCTCCCCTCAAATCCCTCCCCTTCCCTCCCTCCTAATACCATTTGCATTTTAATAGAAACGTCTGAGTCCATTCATTGCTGACTAGATATGTGGGGGTGAGTACAAACATCCAGTGGAGCATGGACAGCCGTCAGGGGCCAAATCCATGAAGAAAATGGGCCCTCTGACCTGTAGTCATCAGTTGCCATTAGTTCCTCAGTAGGAGGAGAGGAGCTTCCAGAATTTCCACCCGACTATTCTGGGATTTATCTGTGCAGATTTTGTAGATGGCATCCTAGACACTGTGAAACATATGAACACACAAACACAAACACAGACACACACACACACACACACACACACACACACTCACACACACACACACACACACACACACTCACACCAAAATTTAAACCCGAGAATGGTTTTTAAAAGGTTACACAATGTCCTAAATTCAGTTCCTTGGTGTGAAATATTTGAATTCCACACCAGATCATAATACTATCTATATAAAATAAATTTATTCAAATGAATATTTTAAAGTTCAGCGGATCTTTATCTGTTAAATAGCACATGCTGAACGAATTCAGTTGGTGCCAAACTTCCCTACGGCTGCACAAGAAAAATTGTAAGTCAGAGTTCAAAAGCATCAATACA
Organism: Rattus norvegicus; assembly: GCF_021556685.1. NCBI lineage: Eukaryota > Metazoa > Chordata > Mammalia > Rodentia > Muridae > Rattus > Rattus norvegicus. The sequence goes on from NC_141555.1 coordinate 9,463,454, forward strand.
CAAGGGTGAGGGCATAATCAGAGATAGAGGACCTACAGGATAGGGTACAGAGGCTCAGTAGACCAGACAGGTGGATCATAAGCAAAGAGCCTGGAAAATGGGCCGTTCATACCTTGACAACCTTCAAAGGCTAGGGGAAACGTAAAGGATAGGTACCACCCAAAGTGAGAATAAAAAAACTTTAATACATTTACAGGACACTTAGCTTCTAAATACAGTGTGGATTGGAATCTACAGTGTGAAAAGGAATAGGAGTAGTAGTATCCAGTTTTCACCTTGCTGTGACAAAATTGTGTCATTTAGGGGCAGGAGAGATGGCTCAGCTACTCAGACCCCTTAGCATCCTCACAACTGACTCTGGCTCTGGGAGATCTGCTTCCCTCTTCTTGCCTTTGCAGGTACTGCAGCCACATGACATAACACAAAAAAGACCCATGAACAAAAGTAAAAATGAGAACTTAAAATGAGTCATTTAGTTGATGTTAATGCACCAAAGTTTGTAGAGAGAATCTCTTCTAAGCATCACCTGTCAATAAAAAAAAAGACTATGACCTATGAACTGAGGCAAGAAATAGAAGGTGGAACACTGGCAGGAAGAGAGGATTCTGGGACATAGTGTATAAAAGGAGACCCAGGGAGGTTCGCTGTGGCAGATGCTAAAATAGATGTTGAGGAAGATGCTAAAAAGGGGTTGAAAGCACAGTAAATAACCATGTAGAAGCCACAGTTTGAATGGGATAAATAATTTAGTCAGTTAATGAGCCAAAGTTTGTGGTTTAGGAATTTCTTAATAAATAATCAGTTTCAGAGTTGTCATTGTGGGAGCGGGACCTGGGAAGGAAAAAAGTCCTTTTTTTTCCAAAGGGTAATTTCTCCTAATTATTTTCTTATGATTGTGTAAGATGCTAATATATGGAAATCATGTGTAGGTTATATGGGAAACTTCAACTATCCTAGAGATTTCTAAATAAATGTGTTTTTTAATGCAAAGTCGATAGTGATATTTATTCCACTTCCATTTTTCAAGTCTCTGTCTATTCTAAAATACATGTGTCTATTTTATCTACAGTAGAAAATGTCCTTGTGATGTAATGAAACATTAGTCAGCCCAACTAAGATGCTTTCTGGAAATCAGTTAACCTCAGGCACTGAGAGCTGTGATGACTTAAGATGGGGCTAAAGCACTTTCAGGATCTCGAACTGATGAGCATGGGCTTGTGGACAAATTCACTCACAAAAGTGACCACAGACACACACACAGACACACACACACACACAACACACCACACACACAACACACACATACACACACAGTGGACATCACTGACTAACTATACCTCAGCTAGAGCTATGGCTTTGGGATCCTGGAGGAGGTGACACTGGGTTTATATGGCCTTATACTTAGGCAGAAGCAGACAGCCACACTCACAACTCTCCCTCTAGTCCCCCTCTTCCTTCACAGAGAGTTCCAACACAATTTGTTATTTCTGATTTTATCCATCCAGTCTGGTCATCCCTCTTCCAGAACATAACTTTTTTGTTCAGTGTTTGTGTTTGTGTGTGTGTGTGTGTGTGTGTGTGTGTGTGTGTGTGTGTGCGTGGGTGTGTGTGTAAGACTCTGTGTGTGTGTGACAGAGAGAGTTAGAGAGAGAGAAACAGAGAGAGAGAGAGAGAGAGAGAGAGAGAGAGAGAGAGAGAGAAATAATTAGTCAACCAGTTAACACATGAGCATGCACACACATGTGGAAGACCAAGGTACATTCAGGAAATATCCTTAATGTTTTGTCTGTCTTGTTCACTGTGGCAGCAACTCTCACTCACAGGCAAAGCTCCTCTTGGTATGGGTCATCTTTCCAGACAGCTTGCTCTGGGCGTCATGCGTCTGACTTCCTAGGTGGAATTATAGGATGGTCTCCACATCCATGGGGCATCTATGTAAGTTTCTGAGGAGCGAGTACTTAACTGCTAGACTGTCTCCCTAGCCTCTTCCAGAACTTTCTGTCCCAAATCCCCTTTACCTTTCTTTTTGAGATTTATTGAGTATGCTTGACAAATGGAGACTGTATACATTTGAAGTATGAGGTGTAATATTCTGATCACATTATACATTGAACAAATATTTTAAGATCAAGCTCATTCTCTCTCTCTCTCTCTCTCTCTCTCTCTCTCTCTCTCTCTCTCTCTCTCTCTCTCAGATCCACTGTTTTAACATACACCACATACACAAAACCTCAGTGACATCAGTTTGAAGGGTTAAAATTTCTAAAAGTTAGTCATGAACAAAGTCTGGCTATGCCTAAAAGAATTTGAGGTAGGGCTCCCTGGCCCGACTATCAGCTCCCAAGGACACTGGCCATCTGGAGCCACCCCTCCCCTTCCTTCACTCCCTGAGGATGGGTCATCCCCCTGCTGCAGTGAGATGAGTTGCCCTGCCCACATTGCTGAGATTCTAGATTACACGTATGCTTTGTTGATGTACGTCCGTGCCAAAAGTAACTGTGCTCCCTTTGTATTAGCCAATTATGTGTATCCACACGAAACCCCTGGTTTTCTCTATATAAGCTCCTGCCTAGAGAGGCTCAGGGCTTGACTCAATCTCCTGTGTGAGATACTGTCAGCCCGAGATGTCGTAAATAAAACTGCCTCTTGTTGATTACATCAAGACTGGCTTCTCCTGTTTCCTGGGGGTACCCCAACCTGAGACTGGAGCGAGAGTCTCCCCAAGTCTGGGGGTCTTTCAAGTTTACTGTTCCCAGGCTCTGATGTGTTGTTTATCCTGTAACCAAGTGATTTTATGCATTCTGTCCAATCTATTTCTCACAAGGAAAAATGAGGACAGAGGTCACCCGGTTAAAACCCTCAAATGGCTCCATGTCACTGAGGGTAAGTTGTAAAGCCCCTCTGTTGAAGTCCCTCTGTTAATAGACAAATGCTCTTCCAGAAAGACCAAAAGCTATGACACACCATACCGAGGCTGTGAAATCATAAGTTTAGTTTCTTGTGTTTGTAAACTGAACAGAAAATGGGGATTACAAGACAAGGAGAATGTAAAATTTCGTGTTGCTAGAATACTAAGTCACATAGGTTATAGAGCGGCTGAACTCAGGTTTTGACAGGGGTGTGTTTGGGGGATTCATGTGTGTGTATGAGTTGAGTGCCTTTTCGCAAGTGTGAGGGCACATACAAGTGTACATACGTGCAGAGATGAGTAGAATGTGCATTCTCTTCCTCACTATTCTCCATCTTTCAATGAACCACAGCCCACTATTTTGACTTGTGTAGCTGGCCAGGATGCTTTTGGCAATCGAAAGAGTGAGGACAAAACAGCTCCCTTTGGCAACCATCTCTGCTAAGCGAGTTCCCCATCAGAGCCAGAGGTTTTTCACTGCTGCTTCAGGTCCTGATCATGGCTGTAATGCCTGTCTGTGGTGCTGACCTTTTCCTCATAACGTTCTTTCTAAAGAGTAATTTACCTCTACCCTACAATGTTGAAGACAGGATTAGCCATGCCTAGAGTTTTACAAAGGTGCAGAGAGAATATGAACTGTTCAGGCTTGCAAAGCAAAGGCTCTTGCCCACTGAGCTATCTTCCCAATCCCCATCAGGATATGGTCTATTGCATCCTTCATGCCATACTTTCTGCTGTGTGTGTTTCTCAGTGTCCCAAGGGATATTCTCTCACAAAAACGGTTCCACCTCCACATGGCTCTGTGCTTGCACCCAGAACAGAGTGTCTCTTTTATCAGGAGAACTAATTTAGAGGTGGACATGTTCTGATTGCAGCCTGTGAGTTACAGAGAAGACTAACTGCATCTTCAAGACTTGGGCTTTCTTACCCTGTGAACTGAAAGCTGCTGTCCACCCTGGAGAATGGAGAAAAGGAGAGAAGTATGAGGGAAAGAGAAGGAGGCAAAGGTGTAGGGGAGAGGTTGAAGTCACACTAAAATTTCCAAGTTAGAGTCAAACCTGAAGAGTAGACAGGGAGAAATTGACAGTGTTACTGCTGTCACCACACACAAACACAGACACACACACACACACACACACACACACACACACACACACATCTGCTGTGCCTCTGGTGTCATTCCCCCACTAAATAAAATGCTCTATTAGGCTTATCTGTCCATCTCAAGAGTAGCCTGTAATTAAATAACCACCTTTTAAAATCCTGCTAATCTGAAAGAAAGCCATTTGAGCATTTTACTTAGCTGATGAATTACACAGACCAGTGGTCCTTGATAAATAGGCCTGTTCTAAAGAGATGCATGAGAAAAAGTAAACACATCTAAAACAATTGATGGGGGATTAGGTTTCAAGTCTCCCACCTCACTCAGTAGACTCTGTCCCCAGCAGGGAGCAGAGCACAACTAGGACCAGCTCCAAGACTGGTCTTCCAGAGTGTGTAAGGTACAGAAGGGCCCCTTCCAGGACTCTGTCAGACCTCGCTTTTCCCAGGACAAATGCAGTTTCTGCCATGCTGAGACACTGAATTCAAAAGAGTGAGGACAAAACAGCTCCCTTTGGCAACCATCTCGGCTAAGGGAGTTCCCCATCAGAGCCAGAGGTTTTTCACTGCTGCTTCAGGTCCTGATCATGGCTGTAATGGCTTCTCTGTGGTGCTGACCTTTTCCTCATAAAGTTCTTTCTAAAGAGTAATTTGTCTCCTGATCCTTTCCATGGAACCCACCATGCCATTTACATAACAGATGTCAGAATATCTTTTTAAAGAGAACACAACTCAATCCAATTCTACCGTCTGGCATTCAAATCGCTTATCATTTTCATAGCAAGGTACTTTAGAGTGCTTACTCACTCCTGAATCAAAAATCTCAACCAAATAAGTTCCTGGTGAGACTCGGGTATGATTCACCTTGGGGCATATCTCTGCACCGTTTATGATTCTACAGAATGAAGAAAACAAGATGCATGCTGCAGCTAGCATAAACTGGTTAACTATAACCTCTGAAAAATTCAGCATCATTTGAAGAGAGAGAAAGACAGACAGACAGAGATACAGACAGACACACAGGTGAGGGGGGCTTAGCAAATGTCTTATTGTGTTATTCTTTTGGTCTGTGGACAGGCCTATGAGGAATTGCATTGAATGTTGACTGACTTAGGAGGGCCAAGCCCACTGTGGGCTGCACCATTCCCTAGGCAGGCCATTATGAGATATATAAGAAAGCTAGTTGAGCTTGAGCAAGCCAACAAGCAGAGTCCCTTGGTGGCATCAGCCTCAAGACCTTGTTGTAGTTCCTACTCTGACTCCCCTCCATGACCTGAAAGTTGAAGTCAAAATATTTTTCTCCCCTACACTACTTTCCATCCAAGCATTTTATCACAGCCACAGAAAGGAAAGTAGAACAGACTCCATGAGGCAGCAGGGTGGAATGATGCTTCACAGATTCTCAGGAGCCTGTGCTTGCAGCTTCTGACTCTTCTATCACTGTAACCGACAGTGAACTGGGCAGGCTCAAGAGAAGGAAGGACAGTCTGCATTACCTAGGAGATGACATACTGACTTCTGTCCTCATTCCATGTACAAGAAAGATTGCTAATGACCCAGTGGTTATAATGTTTAGCAGAGGAAACAGAAAGAGAGGACGAACTTAATGCTTTCTACACGGCCAACAAGAGGACCAGAGGCAGAAGTTAAGCTGGACTCTGTAGTACATTTCCTGTGTGGTCTCCCTTCCCCCACCTAGTAACCAAACAGAAGGTTCTCAGTCAAGAAAGAAAGAAGAGAGCCACAAGACGAAATAAACACAAGTATCTCAATAATGCCCCTGCCTCAGCACCACAGCCCAGAGTTTTGTGAGTCTGTGGACATGTCTATGAGTAACTACTTTGATTGTTCACAGACTTAGGAGGTTCAAGCCCATTGTGGGCAGTACCATTCCCTAGGCAGGTGGGTTCTGAGCTGTATAAAAAGACCCAGTCTTGGAGCTTGTCTGCTGCTCATGTGGTGTTTTGTTTCGTTTTTTTGTTTTCTAACTGACAGAGAGGGCTACGGTATTGCCTACAGCGAAGCATTGAGCCTGCTGCACAAAACTCAGAATCTTATTGTAAAAGAACTCAAGGAAAATAACAGATCTCATTAAACAGATAGTGGCCACCTTCCACCTTCTCCAATTTCTAGTCATTAACAAATTTTTAAGCTCCTGTTATCCCAACATAACCACAACACACTCTGATTTTCATAAGACTGCTGGCACTCAAGCAGTGAAAGCCACCAGACAGAGGAAAGAGGTAACAAATCTTAACATCCACCTCAGTTCCCAACTCAAATGCTTACAAAAGCCTTGTCAACCTTCAGTCAAAACAGGCATCAAGTTTCTCTCGTTACCTACCATTTAATTGTCAAAACATTTGCACGTCTAAGTTATTTCTGTTAAAGGGGTGGGGGAACTTCTTTCTACTTTATGAGCCATTTACTTTAGTGTTGTAAAGCAGAGAAGAGGACAATCCAGTCAACATTTACTCTAATAGGTGACTGATGTATGCATGAGGCCGTCCCTATTTCTCCAGTAACTATAAACCTAGATGCCTTTTCCTTTAAGGATATAGGAAACGAGCCTTCTACCCCGTCCTTCCTTTCTAATTCAGCAGTTCTCCTGATCACGCTGGCATCCACCTCCTACCAGATCAGAAAGACTGGCCACGATCCCTTCTGCCATTAAGGATGAGACCCCACTGTGGGCTGGAGAGACAGCTCAGTAGCTAAAAGCACTGGCTGCTCTTGCAGGGGACTCAGGTTTGATGTCTTTTACCGACATAGCAGCCCCCACACATCTGTAACTCCGCTTTCAGGGAAGACCATCTGCTGCCTTCCCTGAGCTCCAGGCATGCCCAATGTAAATATACATGCATGCAAATAAAACACCCCTACACATTATATATATATATATATATATATATATATATATATATATATATGTAAGACTTAGAAGACAAGGAGGTAAAGATAAAGAAGAAAGAGAAGAGAAGTAGGCAGCCCTATGAAAGCCATAAAGACACTGCATTCAATTTTTTTATTTACTTTATTTATGAGTACACTCTAGCCATCTTCAGACACACCAGAAGAGGGCATCAGATCCCATTACAGATGGTTGTGAGCCACGATGTGGTTTCTGCGATTTGAACTCAGGACGTCTAGGAAGAGTAATCAGTGCTCTTAAAATATGAGCTATCTATCCAGTTCCTTGATTATTTTAACTTTGTACTCCATATGTCCGGGCTCTTACTTTGAAGGAAATGCTGGGAGTGTGTGTGTACACTGTATATTATTAATCTGGTGCTGATGTATAGAGATAGGTGGATCCTGAGGCTTGAGAGGCCAGCCTAGCTAGCCTAACTGGTGAGATCCAGGACAATGGGAGACCTTGATTCAGATGATGTGGGTGGTGTTCCCGAGACTGACACCAGTCTTTCAGCCTCCACAAACATGTGCACACAACCATGAGTACACATGATGCATACATTACAAAAATGAAAAATGAAATGTGGAAATTCAATAAAGAAAGCTCCTTTCCAGCTGCTGGGGTATAGAAAGTATTGCTTCTACGAGTATAGTTATCTCTGAAGAGGAAGTCAATAAATGACTCAGAGAAGAGCCTTTGAAATATCAGCTGCCTAGCCAGGGCCAGACTTCCTCTCTGGCTGCAATTACCTTCTTAACATGGCTCCACATTGTCTCATGGGACCCAGGTTTCCCCTTCCCCATAGCTCTGCCCTACTTTGAGCCTACGAACCCACAGAGCTAGCCAAGAAAGGAGGGGAGAAAGAACACGAAGGCCGGGAGAGGAGGCTGCCAGTAATCCAGTCATATACACAGACCATTCCATTGGCACTAAGTCCACGGATGCCAGGCAATATCACTGAGCTGGATGCCCAGGAGGCAAAGGCACGGTTTAATAATCAAATAGGTGGCAGTTTTTACCACAGTAAGTATAGCCAGCTGTGAACACAGTCAGAATGACACCTGTCTGTGAAATGTGAACTCCTGAGTGTGTGTGTATCCTTGTGTAGAAGGATTGTGTGTCTATGTGTGTGCGCACGGATGCATTTTTATTTAAGCTGGGTTTCTTTCTATTAATTTCATATATTTTTAGTCCTGGGACTATTCATGACTTAATAAATCTTCCCATATTTCTTCCACTGTGCCTGTTATCTCTGAAAACCCCTGCTGGTCACCCGAGGATGTGCTTTACCTTGTCAATTATTTCAGGGGACTTGTGGGTGAGACACTTTCCATGAAGCCCAGGAGACAAGAAGAGAACAGAAGCCCCACCTAGGCAAATGATTCTGTGTGGGCGAGAACGATGATAAGAGAATGTGATGTGAGAACTGAGCTCAAGCTGGACACACAAATGGGGACATTGAGCTCCAAACAACCTCCACACCAAACGGTACCTGCGGGTTTAGGCATAAAAGTACCCTTCCATTGAGCCCAAAGGAATCTGTACTGAGTCTGTTGGGACATTGGGGAGAATAGAAACCCTTTGCCTCCGCTCTCAGTAGAAGAGATGGCAGTAAAATGGGTTACGGATGTGGGGTTATTGGCCGAAGCAGATTTAAAGAAAAGAACTTGACTCATCAGCTTTGACTTGAAATCCTTATTAAGGCAAATGGTGGTTATTAGATGAAGATGACTCACACATCCTCCGTTCAGTCACAATGGCACTTTCAGCCTATTTCAGCTGGTTATGTGTTAATGGATTAAAAGCCTTTTAGTAATATCTATTAATTTTTTTTTGCTCTCTCCCAGGGCAATGTAGTAGCAAAATGCGCTGTATGTCCATTATCTGAAGCCTGGACCAGAAAGATAAAGGCCCAAGGTTTACAAGGCAGGTGGGAACGATCAATTATACCCCCACAACTGACAGCATAGCTCTCTTATGTGATCAGTAGGAGTGCTGGAGTTAACCTGGATTTCAGTAGCAGCAGATACCCTCTGTGACCGATTTGGCTTCTCCGGGTGCAGGTCTGTCTCTTGTGGCAAAAGGCAGGGAGCGTTCTACCAGCAACTCTGAGGAGCAGAAAGAGGACACTTCATGGAGACCAGGGCAGGAGAGAAGAGAGGAAATGTGTCCTTCTCTGGCTCATAGACAAGAGGTCAGAGACCTGAGTACCTGCTTCTAACTGAGTACAGAGCCACTCCCACTTTGTGTGTATGAACTCTGCTGGGGTCTACAGTCTATGTTCGTATTCACTTTCAGTCCATCATTTCCTATCAGAAGGAGATGACAATCAGCTCCATCTAAAGTGACACTGAGAAGCAGGCCAGTTACGGCGTGGAGTACAAGACTAAGTAGCATCAACACAGACATACACTTACATGCATACAGACATGCATGACACATATATCCGCATGCATATGCACACCAAGAACATGTGCACACATGCATGCATGCACACATAAGCATACATACATGGAATGCACTGATAATTTTATAAATACATATATACATATTAGCGTGTGTGCACTTAGTTTCACACATGTGATATCTTTTAACTATATATATACAATATAGTATACATATATATATACACAATACATACAAACATATATATATATAAACAATACACATACATATGCATATATATATGTATGATATATATATGTACGATATATATATATATATATTTATATATATATATATATATATATATATACATATTTATTTATAAAATCCTAGTTTTGTGGAATCTGATTATTGTATTCACCCTAGAAAGAGTCAGCCATTTGGTGCTCATTCTGAAAGATTTTCTTTTAAAATGCATGACTGCAAAGAAGCAGGTCACTAAGTCAGTAAATTGTCTGCCTCACATAATAGTCTGCCTCTCTAGAGTTGTGATAAAGCACTCTAGCCAAAAACAACTAGTAGAAGGAAAACATTTCTTTGGCTTGCACCTTGGCTTATCAGCTTTTGTGGGCAGTCAGACAGGAACTCGAGTAGAGAATTACAAAGGAATACTGCTCACAGCCTTACTCACTAGCCCATGCTAAGTTGGCGTTCTCATGAAGCCAGACACCCTGGCCTAGAAATGATGACACCCACAGTGGGCTTGGGCCATGTTCATCAACTGTCAGTCGAGACAGTCTTTCACACTTTAGGACACAAGCCAATCTGATGGTTGCAGCTCTTAAGTTGAGGTTCTCTCTTCCCAGGTGACTTGATGCCAAGTCTCTTCTAATTTATGTCAAGATGTCAGTGAAAATCAACCAGGATACCACATAAGCATGAAGACCTGGGTTTGATTCACCGAACCCACATCAAAATGTGAGTGGAGAAAGCTTCTAATGCCAGTTGGGCAAACAAGGACAGGATCTGCAGGATCAGCTTTTGTGGGCAGTCAGACAGGAACTCGAGTAGAGAATTACAAAGGAATACACAGCTGGCATGATTGGTAAGCTCAGGCTCGATGGTGTAAGACCAAGGAACCACAAAAACGAGTGAGAGGAGCACCTCCAGGCCAAGAAGGAGGAGATCATCAAGACTCTGACCAAGGAGGAAAAGACCAAGAAATAAAGCTCTCTTCATGTCTGTGCATAGTGACCTCAATGTGGCCTCACATGATCAGTCATAAAAATAAAACAAGACTTAAATTAAAAAAGAGTTACCTTGTCTATGGTATCTTTTCACAGCTATGGAAATCTAACTAAGACAATGTGTATTCATTCTGCCATTTCTGTTTCTCTGGAAACCGTAATACAATAGTGCTCTAGAGAGAGGAACAAGTACCCACAAGACAACATAATTTCCAGTTTAATTTTCTGGTGAATATGAAGTTGTTGTGGTATTAAAAAAATACAAACTTGGTTTTTTGTTTGTTTGTTTTGGGGTTGTGTTGCTGCTGCTGCTTTTGTTGTCATTGTTGTTGTATCTGTTTTTAAGGAAGAAACACATTACGCCTCTTCATCCCTTACTGGCTGGCAAACACCCGAGCCCACATCAGCTAAAGCGATTAAGGCATTAGGAATGTGTTTACACAAAAACATAAAGTTATCCTGTCAAGTTTAGATGAGAGACAACATCGGCCATGTGGGCAAGCCTACCATTTAACACAAACAAATCAGGACACACTGTCAGAAGCCTGTCAGGCCAACAGAGAGGAGGGCCTGTGTGTTGTGTTGTTATTTTATTTTATGAATTTTTGGAGCCACCCTGCTAATTAATCGTGTTTATAATATTAACTCTGGCAATTCTTTCTTGCCTCATCAAATATTTCCTTAATGAACGGTCAGCTCACACACCCCAATCTCCAATGTAATGACTTTCAAATTAAGTTCATCTGGACCACAGAGGTTTTTAGGACTCTATGATGACAGAAAACACGGGAAAAAGAACCTCTTTCATTGTATTTGAAGAAAGACATAGTCATTTACCTGAAGCTTTCCCCCAGTGCTGACTGTTCCAAAGCTCAGTGCTGAGACCTCTGCCTCATGGGCACCATCAGAGCCCTGAGATGAGCACTTCCAAACTAGGAGGTATTATACTGACATGACCATACTGTGCTCCATCAACTACAGCCACCGGGTTCCTAACTCCTGGTGTCCCTCCTCCCCTTAAAAGATAGCTGTTTGGATCCATGCTCAGCATCACCCATGCCCATAATCCAAAGCTCATACCTTTTAAAAATCAGATGTGTTCATATTATCGAATGTGTGAATGTTCTGGCTACACAGAACTGTGTGCACCACGTGCCTGCCTGAAGTCTGAAGAAGCAAAGGAGGGCATAAATCTCCTTAAACTGGCTAACAGTTCAACTGTGAGCCATCATATGGATGCTAGGAATAGAACCTTGGTCCTCTGCTAGAGTAACAAGTGTTCTTCATGGCTGAGCCGTCTCTCTTAACCCCAGTATATGTGCCCTGTCCCTGGAGATGCTTTGCTACTCTACAAAACCACATTTGAGACTTGGTCCCTGTCCTCGAGAATAGACTTCACCCTATCAATGAATAGGATGCCATGGCTGGTGGTATTGTAGACACTAGGAGACTCTGAGCAAAAATGCCTTGTATAGGGGAGTCCTGTGAGAACCAAGACTGGAGGAACACACTGGACTGGATAGAGATTGGGTTGGGCCATTGCCAAAGATAAAAGAGTGATGGTGCCAAGGGCATATGAGCAATCCAATGAACTATCCAATCTGGGATCTTAATTAGGTTTCCAGTGTTGAGAAGAGACACCATGACCAAGGACAACATGTAAAGGGTTTAAGAACTCTTACTAAAGTAGGTCTTGAAAGATCTAAGCCTGCAGGATAGAACACCTCCTCCAATAAATGTTGATTGCTAAGGGAGGGAAGGGTTTTTATGGCCTCTCCCTTCTTTAATGAAGTGTTGAGGGGCCCAGTCTTGTGCCCATGACCATAGCCGCCATCAGTTTAAGAGTTCAATGACTAGGTCCAATCTAAAAGATATCCTTTTGTTGTCCACTTCCCCATCTTCTGGTTCTTATATTCCTTCTACCCACTATTTCATGATGTTCTCTGAGCTGTGGAGGAGAAGACTTAACTCTCTTATTTCCACCTGAACAGTTCAACACCACTGATTCCCAGCATTTTTGTCCAGTTGTAAATCTCTGTGTTGGTAGTCAGAGGCTTCTCTGATGAGAGATGAGTGCAATGCTGATCTATAGATACAAATATGGACATTTGGAAGGAAGTTTGACAATGTAGGTTCTTTTGTAGAGTCTATATCACCCTAACAATAGGTTCTTGAGAAGGTTACAGAACCTGGTGGGTATTCTCTCATGTGGAATATGCCTTGTATCCAATTGGAAAGCCACTGCTTACTCCCATGACTGTGATGCCACTAACACATTAGGGGCCCATCTTGCCTGATATTTTAGATTGAATTGTTCACCTCTGAGTAAGGTTGTATTTGATTTTCTCCCGTGGAAGCCTACATAGCACTTTCTTGAACCAGGAATGCTAGCCATTATAGAGGATGCTTCCACCTCAACTTCAGATTGACCCTTCTGTGACCTGTTCCTAAAAGGATTCAGTATCCTCAGAAATAGGGTCGTATCATCAAGTTCTGGAGGGCTACGAAGAACAATGACAACAACCTGTAAAGTTGTGAGGGCTTTTGGGATCTCGATGGTCAGCAACTTTCAGGAAGACATCCCACATCTGGCACTGTGATTTTTGCTTAATTTTGGTTTTTTGTTGCTCTGTTAAATACACTCACCATTGCCAGCTTGGGAAGGGAAAACTTTATTACATCTTTTCTGTTCTAGCCCATCATCAAGGAAAACCAAGACAGGATTCTGAAACAGAAACTACAGGGACTGCTCACTTGCTTGCTTCTAAGCTAACATTCAACTACCTTTACAGAGTCCAGACCCACCCGCATAGGGTGGTGCTGCTCCCAGTAGAGCAGGCTCTGCAACATCAATTAACAGTCAAGAAAATGCTACGACATAGTCAAGGCCAATCTGATGGAGGAATATCCTCAACCGAGGTTCTTTCCTCCAAAACAAGCCATCACAAGAAATCAGTGAAAATAAAAAATGAAAAGAAATCAATAGCTTCAGGGGGAGCATGGCTTATTCATGGAGGGTTCATCCATGTGAACTCAATAGTTGGTCTTGTAGATATATTCTGTAACACAATGTTTTATAACCCCTCTCACCAAACTCTGTTCTAACCTAACCACCTAAGAGGAGATGGAGTGGAAAGTAAGTTTTAAAAAAATAATTGGAGCAGAAAGAAGTGTTTCTTGGAAATAAAGCACAAAAGGAAGCATTTCTTCATCCTAGATGCTTTCCTCGCATCATCTGTGCAAAGATAATGAAAACCGTTACGTTCCAGGTACAATAATTACCAATGTTACAAATCATATACATAATACAGCTTATCATTCATAAAACACATTGGCACTAATCATTTTGATGTGATTTTCTAACTCACACCTAGTGTAGAATTGATGAACTGGAATTGTTCATCTGCTCATTTATACATGAGGGAAGTGAGTTTTAATGGTCGGGCCAATTTCCCAATACTCTAAGCTAATAAATAGCAGAGTAAGAAAGCCAAACTTTCTCTGGCTTCATGGCATGGCCTCATGAGAAATGTAAGTCAGCGTACCTTGACAGGGAATCCCAAGGATCTGTATATGAGAGCTAAAAGTTTTCTTGGATGCAAGACTGGGAGTAAGACACAAGTCAGTCGAGCTACATCTCAGGATTCCTGAAACAGAACACCAGAATATGTTAGAGAGCGAGGAGACTAAACTAAACATCTGGGAGTCCTCAGAAGATTGTACAGATCCAAGGCTGAGGGTTCATAAGTATGTTGGTCTTTGTGGGGGTGGAAAGGATCACTTATGTAGATCCCCACCTCTTACTAATTGCTACTACAGTGGAAGAAATGCCTTAAGTCCATTTTTTTTGTTTTGTTCCTGTTTGTGTGTGTGTGTGTGTGTGTGTGTGTGTGTGTGTGTATGTGTTTGTGTGTGTGTACATACATGCACGTGCAGTGTATAAGGTAGGGCGTAATCCATTTTCTCTTCTACCTTATTCATTGAAGCAGCATTTCTCAGTCAAACCCATAGTTCACCAATATGACTAGTCTTGACAGCTATCATGCTCTGGTGATCTGCCCTGTCTCTACCTCCCTGGACTGGGATTCTGTGTGGGCCACAAAGCCTACCCATCATTTACTTGAGACCTGTGAGCCATCTCTTCAACTGTTAAGGTTCAAGTCCCGGTGTTAGATCCATCTCCTTTACTTTTGTTTTCTTATTCTTTTTTTTTCCTCTTGCTCATAATATCAGAACCAGTTTAATGTATGACTGGCTCACTCAAACAATCACTCAAATCGCTCCAAACAAATGTGTTCTAATAAGGAGGAGGACCCTGCTGGCTCTCTGTTTTGTAAAGTCTTACCTTAACAGATGAGTTAAAGGATGGGATTATCTTAGTGGGTGATTGTGGATGCTGTTGGTGTTGTTGAGGGAGGCTGGCAAATGAGGGGCCACAGTTGAGTCACTTATAGTAACAGATACAAAGGTGAGTGTGGTAGTGAATACCTATATTCTCAATACTCACGAAGATCACAAGTTCAAATCCAGCCTGGGCTACATAGTAAGTCCAAAGACAGCCTCCGCTACATCGTAAATCCAAGACCAACCTGGTGTACATAGTAAGTACAAGGACAACCTGGGCTACATAGAAAGTCCAAGGTCAGCTTGGCCTACTTACATGTCTCTTCTCCAAACAACAATAGGTTGTATTTTTTTTTCCTTTTTCGTTTCTGTCTCTCCTATTTACTCTAAACTGATACTAGTGCTGTAGTTTGGGGTGTATAAGGGAGAAATTTCGTCATGTCTGATGGTCCAGGATTTTCCAAGCAGCACGGCAAAACAAACAGTTCAGCAAACAAGTCTGGTTCAATTTTTCTAGAAAAATATGACACAGCTGAAGTGCTGTCTGTAGAAATGGCTCTAAGATGGGATAACGCCTTGGGAGACTGGGCTTGGATCTTGTGCTAGTTTCCTCGTGATAAAAACAATGATGTTCTCAACCAGACTCTATGTTGGGAATACAATGCTGTGCTTCCATTTCAACACTGCACAATCTCCATATGGCAACCCTGAAAATATTTTCTGATAATAAAGAGATTATAGGAGAGAGAAGTTGAGTATATACACTGTCATTAAAAAGGGTTTAAATGAATTATTTATTTTTTTAAATATTTGTCTGTGGTATCAGGTTCAGTTTTCTGCATAAACTCTATAACACAGCAATTTCTTTTTCTTTTTTTTTTTAAATCGCCAAACAGAATGGACCTTATATTTTTCTATCTAGGTCTAAATGAGACGATGAAATACCATTCTTAGCTTTAAAAAAGAAAACTTATTGTGTTTGATTGGCTTTTTTTTTGTTAATTTCTTATTTCTAGTGTTTTGGTGTTCATTTTAACAATTATTTTTTCATTGAATTAATAATTTTCTTATTTTCTACTGTAGATACAAATTTAGGTTGCTAGTTTTTGTTTCTAATGTAAGAATTAGTGTTTTAAAGAAAGTTTCCTCATAGCACCATCATAGTTATTTCTCACACATTTTAATAGTATGTCTCCTATATTCTTTTTTTCCTACTGTTACATAGTTTCATTATACCTTGACATATGTATTACTTGTGAATGTGTAATTTAATGTTTCTGGACTGGGAGACTCCTGTTGTCTCTCATTGAATACTTCTATTTTAGTTTTGTTGTATTAGCAGAACACCTCCTGAGGGGCTGAAGATGCAGCTCAGTGGACAGAGTGCTCACTTGGCTCTCACAGAGCTCTGGGCTCCACCTACAGTACCTCATAAGCTTGGTGTGGTGGTACATGCCCATAGTCCCATTACCAGGAGGAGAACCAGGTGTTCAAAATCATCTTTGGGTGCATAGTGTGTTAGAGGCCAGCCTGGACTATATGAAAACTCTATAAAAAATATGACTCACAAGACATCTTTTCTTTAGGCATTTGCCACACTTTGTTCTGTGGTTTCTGAGTGTCTGTTAAGTCCAGGGGTACTTGAAGGAAAAGAAAATCCTTGTGCTACTAGGGGCTGTCAGTCAGAGATATTGGCTGGTGAAGCCATCTCATCTTAGCTGGTTTTCTGCCTGCTTCTGTTGCTGATGGGCTGATCCGGGTCCACAGCTTTACTGATAATAACCCTGCTTCCTTTTTAGCTGTACCCATTCTTGCTTCCTGCTGAGGCTGTGATGGAGTAGTGACACAAAGAATTGGGGTCTCCTTCCAGCCCACTGATTCGCTCAACAATAATTTCTTTCTGTAGAAATAGTTTCTCTGTTGCCTACATTATCAGAAAGAAATATAACACTCTTTTCTCTGTTATTTTGACACTGGGTTTCATTATGTAGGTAGGGCTGGCCTGAAACTCACTGTATAAACCAGGTAGGCATTGAACTCAGAGAGATCAGCTTGCTTCTGAGTGCTGGGATAAAAGGGGCATGCCTGGCTCCTTCTTTTTAATTTTTTTTTTAATTTATCTCTATGGTGTGTGTGTGTGTGTGTGTGTGTGTGTGTGTGTGTGTGTGTGTGTGTGTCTGTTTTGATCAAATGGTCCATCAGATCATCTGAACCCTGGTCCTCAGCAAGAGCAATGAGTGTTCCTAAGAAGTGAGCCATCTCCCCAGGCCCTTCTGCCTGCTCTAAACTCCACTTCATTTTTCATCTTGCCCAGACATGTCTTTAATTCCTACTCTTAGTGTTTGTTTTAATTCAGTGAGTTCCTATTCGATTTTCTCTTTTTACTTCTATTACTTCACCTAGATTATGTGTATGTTTTTGATTTGGAAGTTTCTCATTGACGACGCTTGAATCCTGGCTTTAAAATCCTTTCTGACAATTCTGACAATTGTTGTCTCTTGGTGCCACCACCAGGGAACTGATTTTTCTCATTTGCTTTTCATTTAGGGGAATGGTCATAGTGTGACTTGATTTCCATTTTGACATCATTTGTCTAAGATGTCAGCAGACCTGACACTGTGGGTGCAGTGGCTGTTTATCCTTTATAACCATTTGGTGGTGTTTTGGTTTTTATGGATTTGCCTGATTGAATAAAAGGGATTATACTTCCAGTCCATACCTATAGGCATATCTTAGAGGGGTCAGGGAGAGTGGTTCTCAACCTTCCTAATGTAACTGTTCCAGTTTCTTGCAGTTTCCTCTCCAACCAGAATCGGCCAGTACAAAGAAAACACAACTCAATTAATATGAAAACAATCTAGCGTCTAGATTGGGCAGATCCACCCTACACTGTCCTATTCCTAGCTCCCAAATCCCTCATCCCTTGCACCTTTTATTTGCCTGGTCTCCAGCTTCTCCTTCTCCCATGAAAACTATCTCCTCTCTTCTTTCCTATATTTTTCCCTGACTCCTCCCCCTCTAGACTCCCCCCTCTACTGACTCCTCCCCTCTCGCTTCCGACTCCTCCCTCTGCCCAAATCTCGAGCTCTTGCCTTTATTTTACTAATTCAGAGAGAACTACAAGGGAAACCACAAGATTTACCCCTTTTTGTCCAGTTAAAAAAAAAGTTTCCCTATACATATGTGAACTAAATATTATTACCATTCTGCAATTTATAAAACCAACAATACACTCATCACCCAGTCCATCAATTTTGTTCATTAACCATGTCATCTATACTAAAAGCTATACCTGACTATATCCTGGTTCTAGATCCTTTGCCAACTGAAAACTCTCCTAACAGATTTACCATCTTTGTCAATACTAAACTGCTTGGGTTGTCTATGAGACTACCAGTCTCCAACCACATCAGAAATCCAAGTATGGCTCAGAAACTGGAAAATGTCTCTCCAACCTCTCTCTGTCTCTCTGTGTGTGTGTGTGTGTGTGTGTGTGTGTGTGTGTGTGTGTGTGCACGCGCGCAGGTGTGAAGTTGCAGAATTAACGTTCTTTCCTGAGACCTGGCCCGGGTTTGAGTAGATTATCATGAGACTTTTCTGAGCATCCAGGCCACCGTGGCTGAGCTCCTTACTTCAGATTTTCATTAAGAAAGGAAGGGCTGTGTCACAAACAGGCCACTGCTACTGCCTCACAGTTCCAAGTGATCTGCAGAATTACAACATCACTGTCCCTGCACCATGAATATCACTGTCTTTCCTAGCTTTCAGTTAAATTGTGGCAGAAAGGTTTTAGGAATACTCCTTAATGATAATGTGCACTTTATCATGAAAAGTATAACAGAAAAAAATATAAAGACCACCTCTGATTCTTTATTTACTTTTTTTCCTTTTTGTAACCTCTACTATTCATGTCTATGACTTCATTACTGAATACCACTGCAGTCATTTTGTACAAAACAGATTGGATTAAAATGCATGAATATGCTAAAGACCATTTTGAATTACAATATTCAATTTCAGAAACATAATTACAAATGTGATTATCCAGTCTTCCATTTCTTGTTCCCATATGAGCCACAAGAAGGCCAGGGGTGTATGATCATGTAACGAACTCAGGAGACTGATGTATTGTGGCAACACAACTGTTTACACCTTGCACTAAGCACTTGAGGGGGTTTCTTTTCGAGAGCATTGACTCAATGTATTTGGGTGAGGTTTTTTGTTGTTGTTGTTGTTGGTGAATGGTCAAGGATTAGGCATTTCAAGTTTGATTTGAGGTAAGAATGTTGCCCTTTGAATTACTTCTCTATTCTGCCTTTCAAATACTTCATGCTGCTTGCAGTCCTCTGAATGCTCTCCCACTTATATCAATCATTTTTTACTTATAAATACCTGAAGGCTTTAGGGAAATATCAGATATTTGTTGATCTGTGTTTGTAACTTTTCATTTTTCATGTTTCTTCAGCTGTAAAATGAGATTGATGAAATGCTTGTATATGAATGTGGCTCATAACTGCTTCATAAATAGAGGTGAATAGCCAATGTGGAGTCAATTTGAAAATAGCAAGCCTTTGAAAATATTAAAATGCAGTTATAATATTTTCTTTTCCCATATGGTAGCAAACTTCAATTTCCTGGAGGATTGGGTCCATAACTTCTCTGTCTTGATACCCACAATGGCATTGTATACAAAAATGTGCATAGAAGATGAAAAATAAATGTATTGATGAACCTGAAAAAAAAAGAAATCCAAGAATGATTAATATTACCTGAAAATATTGGAAGCACAAAACATGGCTTCCAAGCTTTGCCAATTTATAGAGACTGCTGATCACCTGGACAGTTCCCCTATTCCTTGATATGTCGGAGCATCAGTCTTCAGCCTTCTGGCCCAGGATCATCTGACAGACCTTTGCTTTGCAGATTTTGAAGGGCTGATAACTCTGCCTTGGCAGAGATTATCAGTCAACTATTCTGCATAATTTGCCCTTTTCTGGACAGTGTTTTGTTTGTAGATGAATTGAAGCAATTTGCTCAGTGGCTGTGTCACCACGATTTGAGCAACTCCTTTGAAGCTCAATTTCTTCGTTGAGTCTAAGGGGTCCTGTCAGGGGCAGACAATCTCTAGTC
The DNA here is from genome assembly GCF_021556685.1 of Rattus norvegicus. Classification (NCBI taxonomy): domain Eukaryota; kingdom Metazoa; phylum Chordata; class Mammalia; order Rodentia; family Muridae; genus Rattus; species Rattus norvegicus. The sequence continues at coordinate 9,483,483 of NC_141555.1, forward strand.
AAATGATCTAGACAAAGAAATGTCCATAAATGGGTTATTCTGTGGACTTCTGATGCCCTTGAAGATTTCCTATCTACATAAGTGTTTCTGAACTGTTAAGCATAAACTACCGTTGGCCCTCTCTAATCGAAGTATTTCCAAAACCCATCTAAACTGACTCAGAACCATGACTTTGCAATCTGGTCTTTAGCTGGTACTGGTTAAGCAACTAAAAATAATGTATAATAGCAGATATTGGACTGGGTCTAAGACTTGTATTCTTAGATGCATTGTGGAGGCACAATGCTTATGTTAAAATAGCAATATTAATCTCAATTATAAATCAATAAGAAAGTATACCAATGAAAACTTTGCATTTGTGTAAAATGCATTCTATACCAATGAAAAGATTTCAGCTTCAACTTTGTATCAATTACAAACATTTCTATCAATGTAAAATATAACTGTAAAATTTTGTTTAAGAGTAAGTTTGCTAATCTAACCCTGTTTGTCTATTTCTCTAACTTCTCTGTATTACTATATCAACACCCCCCTTTTCTTTTTAACTAAGAAGGATAGAAGAGACGAATGGAAAGGTTGCAATCCCTGAGTTTAAATTCTCTAGTTCCCTATGCCCAAAGCTACATTTGTATTGTATCCCTTAAAAGAAAACATATCCACTGTTCTTAGAATAACCAGAACAATCCACCCCAACATAAGGAACTGGGATGATGATCTTCCTTGTCTGCTCCAGCTGAATTGGGATATAGAATTCCCTTCTGGGGCCCAAGAGGAATTAGGAAAATTTGGCTTTGTCGAATTAGAGCTAGCCATGATTTCCCTGCCAGTCACTCTGTGCTGAGAAAGTTCATCGCTTAGCTAACCTCTTGACTAAGACAGTCTGCAGGGCTGGATAAGTAAGCTGGCCTTTCTGGAAAAGTTCTGAAAACAGGCATTTAAATGAAGCAGCTTCAGTGTAATTGAGGGAGAATCGAACACAAAGTTGGACTGGAAGGTCCCGGAATCTCAGCATCCCAGAATGTGGATCATTTCAGGGCTGTCTTTCTCTTCTTTCATCCTGCAGCACACAAAACTTTACAAGCATCATATAGTTCTGTAAGTGCACTCACATGGATTAAGCAGGGTGCACATCTTAGTTAATAAAGATCAACAAAGAAAGGTGACTGCCTTTCTTCATGTTAGTTTGATCATATAATCAAACCATAACATAATTTTGTAATATATGCCATTTTACAGGATGCATGTAATAACAAGTTATGAGACATTCGTACTCAAAATGTTACTGGCTGTTTGTAGACATTTTAGTCTCAGCCAGTTCATACACAGAGACCTAAACATCCCCATATATACATCACCTATTTCTTGATTGTCTTAGTCTCCCTTTTATTCTGTGTTGCCAAGGACTTCAGGAGTTCTCCCCTTGTCATGTCTGATCTTTATCAGCTTGCAAGGAACCAACAGCTTTTCTGCTCCTGTAGAAAAATAGGCATAACCCCTTCCCCAGTGTAACACATTTCCCATTTTCCATTCTGACGTCAGAATATCCTTAATATCAGCAGGCTGGTTTAGTTCAGTAGTCTTTTCCACAATCCAATGTCTTTAAGCAGCTGTGCTGTTTTGTTCATCAGCATTTAAAAATTTAAAGGTTAATAAAGCACTATGTAACCAATCTCTGGGAGTTTTTGTTGCCCCTTTTTCCCTGTTAAGCATCTCCTTTAGACTTCGATTAAATTTCTCCACAATCACTTGTCCTATAGGATTGTGTGGTATACCTGTAACATGTTTTATATTATAATTTTCAAAGAAGCGCTTAATCTTGTTAGAGATATATTCTGGACCCTTGTCTGTTTTAATTTGTATGGGTATCCCTATTATATCCATAACTTCTAACACATGTGTAATTACAGAATCGGCCTTTTCTGACGCTAAGGCAATTGCCCATTGAAATCCTGAATATATATCTATAGTATGGTGTATGTATTTCAGCTTAATATACTCTGTAAAATGGACAACATCCATATGCCAAATTTCATTTCTTTCGGTGCCTTTAGGGTTAGTTCCTGCAGGCAATGGAGTTTGATTATATAACGAGCAAGTAGGACATTGCCTCACAATCTCCTTGGCTTGTTGCCAAGTAATAGAGAATTCTTTCTTTAAGCCTTTGCTGTTAACATGGTGTTTCTTATGGAATTCTGATGCCTCTAGTACACTTCCTATCAGTAGCTGGTCAATTTCATTATTACCTTGCGCCAGAGGAACTGGCAGACTTGTATGGGATCTTACGTGTGTTATATATAGTGGGTAATTCCTATTTCTGATCTTTTGTTGTAGCTGAATAAATAGTGATGTCAATTCAGAATAATCTTGAATAATTTCAGCAGTCTCAATGTGTAAAACACCCTTTCTGCATATTGAGAGTCAGTTACTATATTAAGAGGCCCTTGAAAATCTGACACCATGAATATTGCATACAATTCAGATTTTTGAACTGACTTATAGGGACTCTCAGTCATCTTGCTTACCTTTTCTGATTTATTTATTTAATTATTTTTTTTCTGGTTCTTTTTTTTTTTTTCGGAGCTGGGAATCGAACCCACGGCCTTGTGCTTCTTGGCAAGGCGCTCCACCACTGAGCTAAATCCCCCTTTTCTGATTTATATCCTGGCTTTCCTGACTTACTGGCATCAGTGTAAAATGTTGGGGCTCCAGATATTGGAATTCCCTCTATTATACGAGGGAGGATCCAGTTAGTTCCTTTTATGAACTGAAGTTGCTTGCTTTTAGGGTATCTGTGGTTAGTCTCTCCCAAGTAGTTACTGCATGGTCTTTGCCAATGTTCATTTTGTACCCACAAAGAGGCAATTTCTGCATTAATAAAAGGTACCACAATTTCAGTGGAATCCATTCCAACTAATTGTCGAAGTCTCAATTTTCCTTTAAGTATCAATTCAGAGACCTTCTCAATATATGTTTTCAGTTTCTTACTCTGTTTATGTCCTAAAAATATCCATTCTAAGATATAATCATCACTCTGCATGAGAATTCATGTAGGGGAATTAGTAGAGGGTAAAATGACTAATATGTAGGCCATCTTTGGATAAATACGATCTAGATGTGTGTCCTGCAATTTCCTTTCTACCAAAGCTAGCTCTTTCTCAGCCTTAGCTGATAGTTTTCTTGGGCTATTTAAATCTTTATCGCCTTGTAACATTTGAAATAAATTGCTCAACTCTTGAGTGATCAAGCCAATCACAGGCCTCAACCAGTTAATATCTCCCAGTAGTTTCTGAAAATCATTAAGTGTCCTTAATTGCTTACTTTTGATTTGCACCTTTCATGGCGTAATCCTTTGTAGACTTATTTTATACCCTAGATAATTAATAGAATCCCCCTTTTTTATTTTCTCAGGGGCGATTCGTAATCCCCAGCAAGGTAAGGTTTTTTTTCACTTCATCAAACATTCTTTCCAGGATATTTATATCTGAGTCAGACAATAAAATGTCATTCATGCATTGATAAATAATAGATTGGGGAAATTGTTTGTGAATCATCTCCAAAGACTGCTGTACAAAATATTGACACAAGGTAGGACTATTCAACATTCCTTGTGGCAGGAATTTCCATTGATATCTTTTTATGGGGCGACCTTATTGACCTTATTTGCCTGAAAAGGCATAACTTTCCTTATCGCCTTCATATAGCGGAAAAGGGAAAAAACAATCTTTTAACTCAATCACTATAATAGGCCATTCCTTAGGCAACAAAGAAGGCAGTGGGATCCCAGGCTGCAGGGAACCCATTAGCTGAATAATCTTATTAATTGCTCTGAGATCTGTCAACACCCTTCATTTGCCAGACCTTTATTTTTAATGACAAATACTGGAGAATTCCAAGGGCTGGTGGACTCCTCCATATGTTTAGCCTCCAGCTGTTCTTGGACTAGCTGTTCTAATGCCTGTAGTTTTTCTTTTGTCATAGACCACTGATCAATCCAGATGGGTTGGTCAGTCATCCACCTTAGTGGCAAGGCTGTTGTTGTCTGAACAGCAGTGGCTCCTTGTGGTAGCACTAAATTGTCAGCCTCTGCAGTATCTTGCTTATGGACAACTTGGACCGACTCTAGCTGTCCTTGATAACATTCCCTTACTGATTAAAATTTTTTATTAGGAGCCTGATGAATTTCAGGTCCAGACATTGAAACTGAGGGGAAATTTATTTGAGTTTTCCAATGCTGTAGTAGGTCTCTTCCCCATAAGTTAAAGGCTATATAAGCCACATATGGCCTTAATTTTCCTACCTGACCTTCTGGTCCTATACATTTAAGCCACTTGGTGGTTTGTTTTATTTGGGATAAAGTGCCAACACCTTGAAGCTGCATATCCACTCATTGAAGTGGCCAACTAGTGGGCCAAGATTTGTAGAGATGATGATAACATCTGCTCCAGTGTCAACCATTCCTTCAATTTCAAAATTGTTTACCAGTGTTTTTAGTTTGGTATTTGGTCCTCTAGAGACGTTGGCCAAAATATTCGTTTTTTGCTCCCTTTGAGGCTTTTGGTATTGTCCATAGGACTTCTCTCAGTCTCCTCTGGTCCCAGAACATCTATTTTTGAAGTAATGCCATTTAATTGTTCTGAGGAAGAGAACTCTCCCTGCCTGGCATTGGGGCCTGCAAGAGGCCTCCCTGGGAGTTTTATGGCAGGATATGGCCCCATCTGTCGGTTATTGCTCTACATTGCTTAGTCGAATGCCCACCTCTGCCACATTTTTGACACATTCCAGGAGGCATAGTGCCCCTTTTGGTATTACTTTGGTTTTTCTTGCAGTAATATCAGAGATGACCCTGCTGCTCACCACAATTAAAATCTTTGAAATCTTGGGTCATCTCTAACTGCCCAGTGGCAGCTTCTCCTATCACAGTTGTATCAGGAGAACAAGATTCAACAATAGATGTATATCTAATCCACTCATCTATTTGTGCAAACCTTGCATTCAGTAGTCTGATTACTTCCCTGCATTCGGTATATGCATTTTCAAAGGCTAAAGACTCAATTATCGCCTTTCTTGCCACTGAATCTGACACACTCCTTTCCATGGCTGAGGTAAGCCTTTGTAAAAAGTCAGGGAAGGATTCTTTAGGACCTTGTATTACTTGCGTGAATGTCTAAAGTCTTTTCAATGATTCTGCGACTTTGTCCCAGGCGTTTAAGGCTGACAATAAACACCATGCCAGATTTTCTTCATCATATACAGCCTGCACCTCTCCTTATGCAAAGAAGCCTTCACCAAGCAGTTGATCTGTGGAAATCTCTCTGCCGCTAGCTCTATTTTGTCATGCTATCTTCATCACTTCTCTCCACCACGAAATCCATAGTAAATTTTAAACAGGCACTAAAATTGCTCTTACCATATCTTTCCAATCTTGGGGGGTACTCTATTTTTAATAGCCCAAGACATTTTCTCATCTGTGACATAGACTAGGGAAACTGATAATTGGAGGAGTTTTTTTTTGATCTGTGACATACTGAAATTCTGTCTCTTGCCAGAGTATGTACTGTGCAATGGGAACCTTTCTCACTTATTTTTCTTTATTTCAGGAAGGCAGTTGCCCTATGATGTTTAGACATAGCACCTCCTCTGACATGTGATGTGCAGTGAACCATTTCCAAAGAGTGTCACTGAGATTGGATTGACAAGCAATCACCTTCTGATACAGTAAACCATTCCTCATCTTGCTTGTCGCCTCGGCTCTTCCAATGCACTTCCGAGTGTGGAATTTACTTTTATACAAATGGCTAGCACTGTAACTACATTTCAGGACTTTCTTTAGTCTGTCATGAGACTCAGGACAATATTTTACATTTAAAAGGTATGTTTCAGCCTAGGTCTCAGAAAGTTTTTTATGTCAACTATAACATCAGAAACTTCCAAATCTACCCCTAAAACATGCATTGGGTTAAGGAACCCAATGAATCTTTTATTATTTTGATCATTCATACAAAGGATTTCTCTTCCATCTAACTGATACAGACATGAATTGCTCTGATTTGGGTTGACTCAGTGTCCCCTACTGCATTCCACCTGGACAGAGGGTTCACAATAGTCCAGCTCTGTAGCAATTCACAATGTTGCATTTCCAAATACAAAAGAATCCCCATCCCCTCTCCTTGAGTTTCTCTCGATCAAACATTCTGTTCTATTCTTCAAATCAAAATTTATTATAGGCAACATATTTACTGAAGTCATCTTGAACATTTCAGCATTTTAAAATATAACCTTTATAGCAAAGAAACAGAAGGGCATGGGATGTTACCATTAGGCAACTAAAAAAACAACACATAAAGATATACATAATGAAAAATGGGACATAACTATTTCTAACCATGCAACTTAGCTCTGATATATAATGAAATGATCACCACTATTTTCATATCAATTATTCATTTTTATTTATTTCTCAATATTTTATGTCATGTTTTAATTTCTGATTATGTGGAATCAGAAATAGAATGTATTATTCTTTAACTCCAAGAAATAAAATAACTTACCTTCTGATACATAACCCTTAATATTCTACATTGTCATGAGTAATAATATAGTGTATAGGTAAAATTATTGTGTCTTTATGTAGATTAGAAATTAAGTCTGTTATAAATATAAAGTTGGGACAAGAACTTACCTTACTGTGAAAGGCAAACTAAACTTGAGTATCTCCTCTGAACAAAGATGCATTTTCATCCTTTCTCATGTGTAGGTCTGATTTATCGACACCATTGCTAGATTTTTCATGTAGGGAGATGAAAAAAAGGGAAATAGTGTCTCAATTTATTATCTTATTTTAATATATGTAGACATCCTTGAAAAATATACTGATACATTTAAACTTCACATCATTTCTTTAGAGGTACATTAATTTGATTTCAGAAGACATGTTGGAAGGGAATTCAAAATGGAATTAAGATAAGAGTAACTGCTGGTCAAGTTTCATGACATCATTGGGTCCATGACTCGAGGCTGGAAAGTTGCACTCTAGTTATCCACCTGCGAAGTGTGACATATACATGTGCAGACATATATGCAAATAAACATAGAGATGCACACACATTTATACATGAAGGCACACACAGTACGAAAAAATATACTTTCAAAGGTGGTTTTGTTTCATTTTCGTTACTTTGCTTTGCTTTCATTTCCTAGTAATGACTCATGCCATTAATTATACCATAAAATCAGAGAAGGGCTGACAAGTAGGAGGACAGAGCTCATGAGGTGAGAGCTTCAGAGCAGTTATTACAAAGCTAACATGAAAAACGTGAGAACATGTCTCAAAATCCTAAGAGCTTGAAATATAGATCAGGGCCTGCCTGGCACACAGTAGGTTTTGGCTTTGATCTTCACAACTGAATTTTTTCATTCATATTTCAGGTATTTCTCTATTGAATGATTTTCAAATAACCAAATTGTGATTAATTTTTAGAATTCGTTTTGTGTTCAAATGTAAATCTCCTAACTCTAACTTTATCTCTGACTTTCTAAACCAGAAAAAGAATAGAAACATTCAATATATCTGGCCTTATATGTTGTATATTTTAATTTTAACTAGCTTTCTTTGTAGCATTATAGTGTTCCTGGGATTTACAGATTACCTCCTTGGAATATTAGGGAATACAGACTTAGAACCATTGGGTCAGATCTTCACTGGTTCTTTCAAACAATTTATCATTCCTCTTTCAGGAGACATAAGGAGCTGTTTCTGATCTGTGGCTAAGACTGAGTGTGGATTACAATAGTGTCGAAATCCTTCTCCAATGTGAACCCATACATGTTCCTTAAACACATTCTTGAAAGAGAGTTTCCATAATTCATGGAGTTTTCATTAGATAGGTACATTCTTTCATTTTTGGAGGATGTTTTTGAAGACTATCCTGGCGTTTATGTCAATTGCTGTCCCTCCTACATGAGAAATTTCTGTTTATTTCTGGATGCTTCTAGGAACTGTGTTTCTGTTGTTTGCCGGGTTCAGTTTGATCACCTGGGTTCAGATTTCTTTTTATTTATCATGCCTGACATTTGTTTGTTTGAGTAGTATATTGTTCTCATTCTACAATTCCTTCATTGTTATGCCTGCATACTTTTCTCTTATTATTTTGACTTTTCCTCCTTGTAGTCTTCTGTAGATCCATGGCTCTTCCACCTGCATGGAGCCTGGGTATAGATCATCACTGTTTCTCATGTATGAGCTCTTCTATAGAGTTATTACTTTTCAATTTCTAAGAGTATAGATTCTAGTTTTTGGTATTTATGAAATTTGCAGAGATCATAACTTCTAGAATAAGATGATGACCTTACCTTTTCATTTTTAGTTTTTCTGGAATGATTAAAATTAACAATTTATAGAGAATAAAAAGCATAAGAAAAATGTGTATTGTGAACATATTTCTGCAAGAGGTCTCATGTATTGATGCAGCTGAAATAACGAGATATGCCATGCTTTCTTTGACTGCCCCCTAATCTCCCTTCTCCTTTCTCCACATTGATAGTATTTACTCATTTACTTTTCTTCTCCCCTTACATTTGTCTATTCAATAGTTGTGTGCTCAAATGATACAGTATTCTAGTGAGTTAGAGGACAATTTTCAGAAGTGACTTATTAGCTTCTGCCATGTGGGTCACATGGATTGATCTCAGCAGGTCAACCTCAGCTTGGCAAACAACCACCCTTAGCCAGGGAACCTTTATGCAATCCCCAAATTGAATATATCCTAATACTATTTAAGAGCATTTCGATGACTTCAGAATTAGTACCTGGATTATTTTAGTGGAAAGTGATTATTTGGGAATTAATTTTGTACAGTATAGCCACAGTGCTTTAATGATACCCATTCTTCTATATTATGCAGTACTCATTACATTTGTATATGTGTTTTAAAAATCCCTGCTTAGCCAACAAGCACAACTTCTGCTGATATTATTATATAGCTTCCTTATGTTGATGGCTATGTCTCTACATCAATTTAAGCTTACTGTTTTGGCAACCGATTTATCTTTAATTTATATTTATGATGCACATCATGGAGACCCTTTTGTTTTGGCTCTTTATATGAATTTGTTTTCCCTGGCATTATTTCAATGAGGACACAATCACTTACAGAACATTCACATATTTACATTTATACTATATATTTTTGTCTGGTGATTTGACTATACTATTTATGGTGAAGTAGAAAGTAATCTCTAGTGAACTAAAAGTCAAAGAGTGTGTAAAAAGATTGACTACCTGTATTGTTTTTATCTATCAATTATTTTCACAGTAAGATAAAAAGAAGCCTCTCATCCTAGTATTTACTCTTATTTATGTAAAATATTAATAGCAAATTTATTAAAATTATTTTAGAACAGTAGTTTTTCTATGCTTATAATACCTAGATGTAATACTTTAGCCATGAGCTTTCTGAACTCTCCTGCATACTATAGAGTAAATACATTTATTGTGCATGAGAACTCCACACAAGAGACTACAAAAATACCTCAGCTGTTAAAGGCTTGTGATCTAACCAAAATGTCAATGAAACTGAAATTAGTCACTGTATATTAGGTGTTTGTATTGAAATAGTCACATATTAGCTCTTTGTAATTCTCTACATCATATCAAGTCTAATTATAATGATAGTGAATCCATCCAAATACAAAATTCACCATTATAGCTAATACCTTATTTGAATTATTTAACATGTGTTTTGGTTTCATCTTCAAATTCTATACCAAAGGAAGCATAGTTAGTGCTGTCTTATAATCAAATAGCCACATTGTCTGCGGTAATCTGGTATGTTAGTAAAATATCAAAATCGGTTTCTTTAGTTCATTTACTTGGGAGAGGTATAATCTCAGCAGAAATGCTGAAATGAAATATAAATAAAATAAAAAACTGAATAAATTATAAATCTTTATAAAAGATAAAGGATATAGTAAAATAAGTTATAAAACACACACCCCGTGGGAGAGAGCCCTCACCGCCTGGTCAGGTGGGCACTCCTGAGGCTGCAGAGCGGAGGAGACCACCTACAGTGCCCACCCCTGCCCACATCCCTGGCCCAAGAGGAAACTGTATAAGGCCTCTGGGTTCCCGTAGAGGAGGGCCCAGGAGCGGCAGGACCCCTGCACCTGAGACACTGTCAGAACCTGAAGGAAACAGACAGGATAAACAGTTCTCTGCACCCAAATCCCGTGGGAGGGTGAGCTAAACCTACAGAGAGGCAGACACGCCTGGGAAACCAGAAGAGACTGCACTCTGTGCACATCCAGATGCCAGAGGAAAACACCAAACGCCATCTGGAACCCTGGTGCACGGAGGCTCCCAGAAAGAGCGGCGCAGAACTTCTCGGTTGTTGCCGCCGCGGAGAGGACTTAGGCAGTACCCCACGAGCAAACTAGAGCCTCGGGACCACAGGTAAGACCAACTTTTCTGCTTCAAGTGAGCTGCCTGGTGAACTCCTGACACAGGCCCACAGGAACACCTAAAGACCTGTAGATAGGAAAAACTACACGCTCGAAAGCAGAACACTCTGTCCCCATACCTGGCTGAAAGAAAACAGGAAAACAGGTCTACAGCACTCCTGACACACAGGCTTATAGGACAGTCTAGCCACTGTCAGAAATAGCAGGACAAAGTAACACTAGAGATAATCTGATGGTGGGAGGCAAGCGCAGCAACCCAAGCAACAGAATCCAAGACTACATGGCATCATCGGAGCCCAATTCTCCCACCAAAATAAACAAGGAATTTCCAAACACACCAGAAAAGAAAGATCTAGTTTCAAAATCATAATTGATCATGATGCTAGAGGACTTCAAGAAAGACGTGAAGAACTCCCTTAGAGATCAAGTAGAAGCCTACAGAGAGGAATCGCAAAAATGCCTGAAAGAATTCCAGGAAAACACAATCAAACAGTTGAAGGAATTAAAAATGGAAATAGAAGCAATCAAGAAAGAACACATGGAAACAACACTGGATATAGAAAATCAAAAGAAGAGACAAGAAGCTGTTGATAGAAGCCTCACCAACAGAATACAAGAGATGGAAGAAGAATCTCGGGAGCAGAAGATTCCCTAGAAATCATTGACCCAACTGTCAAAGATAATGTAAAGCAGAAAAAGTTACTGGTCCAAAACATACAGGAAATCCAGGACTCAATGAGAAGATCAAACCTAAGGATAATAGGTATAGAAGAGAGTGAAGACTCCCAGATCAAAGGACCAGTAAATATCTTCAACAAAATCATAGAAGAAAACTTCCCTAACCTAAAAAAAGAGATACCCATAGGCATACAAGAAGCCTACAGAACTCGAAATGGATTGGACCAGAAAAGAAACACCTCCCGTCACATAATAGTCAAAACACCAAACGCACAAAATAAAGAAAGAATATTAAAAGCAGTAAGGGAAAAAGGTCAAGTAACATATAAAGGCAGACCTATCAGAATCACACCAGAATTTTCGCAAGAAACTATGAAGGCCAGAAGATCCTAGACAGATGTCATACAAACCCTAAAGAACACAACTGCCAACCCAGGTTACTGTATCCTGCAAAACTCCCAATTAACATAGATGGAGAAACCAAGATATTCCATGACAAAACCAAATTTACACAATATCTTTCTACAAATCCAGCACTACAAAAGATAATAAAGGGTAAAGCCCAACATAAGGAGGCAAGCTATACCCTAGAAGAAGCAAGAAACTAATCATCTTGGCAACAAAACAAAGAGAAGAAAAGCACACAAACGTAAAGTCACATCGAAATATGAATATAACAGGAAGCAATAATCACTATTCCTTAATATCTCTCAACATCAATGGCCTCATCTCCCCAATAAAAAGACATAGATTAACAAACTGGATACGCAACGAGGACCCTGCATTCTGCTGCCTACTGGAAACACACCTCAGAGACAAAGATAGACAGTACCTCAGAGTGAAAGGCTGGAAAACAACTTTCCAAGCAAATGGTCAGAAGAAGCAAGCTGGAGTAGCCATTCTAATATCAAACAAAATAAATTTTCAATTAAAGGTCATCAAAAAAGATAAGGAAGGACACTTCATATTCATCAAAGGAAAAATCCACCAAGTTGAACTCTCAATCCTAAATATCTATGCCCCAAATACAAGGGCACCTACATACGTAAAAGAAACCTTACTAAAGCTCAAAACACACATTGCACCTCACACAATAATAGTGGGAGATTTCAACACCCCACTCTCATCAATGGACAGATCATGGAAACAGAAATTACACAGAGACATAGACAGACTAAGAGAAGTCATGAGCCAAATGGACTTAACAGATATTTATAGAACATTCTATCCTAAAGCAAAAGGATATACCTTCTTCTCAGCTCCTCATGGTACTTTCTCCAAAATTGACCACATAGTTGGTCAAAAAACGGGCCTCAACAGGTACAGAAAGATAGAAATAATCCCATGCGTGCTATCAGAACACCACGGCCTAAAACTGGTCTTCAATAACAATAAGGGAAGAATGCCCACATATACGTGGAAATTGAACAATGCTCTACTCAATGATAACCTAGTCAAGGAAGAAATAAAGAAAGAAATTAAAAACTTTTTAAAATTTAAGGAAAATGAAGGTACAATATACCAAAACTTATATGACACAATGAAAGCTGTGCTAAGAGGAAAACTCATAGCGCTGTGTGCCTGCAGAAAGAAACAGGAAAGAGCATATGTCAGCAGCTTGACAGCACACCCAAAAGCTCTAGAGCAAAAAGAATCAAATACACCCAGGAGGAGTATAAGGCAGGAAATAATCAACTCAGAGCTGAAATCAACCAAGTAGAAACAAAAAGGACCATAGAAAGAATCAACAGAACCAAAAGTTGGTTCTTTGAGAAAATCAACAAGATAGATAAACCCTTAGCCAGACTAACGAGAGGACCCAGAGAGTGTGTCCAAATTAACAAAATCAGAAATGAAAAGGGAGACATAACTACAGATTCAGAGGAAATTCAAAAAATCATCAGATCTTATTATAAAAGTCTATATTCAACAAAACTTGAAAATCTACAGGAAATGGACAATTTCCTAGACAAATATCAGGTACCGAAGTTAAATCAGGAACAGATAAACCAGTTAAACAACCCCCTAACTCCAAAGGAAATAGAAGCAGTCATTAAAGGTCTCCCAACCAAAAAGAGCCCAGGTCCAGACGGGTTTAGTGCAGAATTCTATCAAACCTTCATAGAAGACCTCATACCAATATTATCCAAATTGTTCCACAAAATTGAAATAGATGGATCACTCCCGAATTCCTTCTATGAAGCCACAATCACTCTTATACCTAAACCACACAAAGACCCAACAATGAAAGAGAACTTCAGATCAATTTCCCTTATGAATATCGACCAAAAAAATACTCAATAAAATTCTGGCAAACCGACTCCAAGAGCACATCAAAACAATCATCCACCATGATCAAGTAGGCTTCATCCCAGGCATGCAGGGATGTTTTAATATATGGAAAACCATCAACGTGATCCATTATATAAACAAACTGAAAGAACAGAACCACATGATCATTTCATTAGATGCTGAGCAAGCATTTGACAAAATTCAACACCCCTTCATGATAAAAGTCCTGGAAAGAATAGGAATTAAAGGCCCATACCTAAACATAGTAAAAGCCATATACAGCAAACCAGTTGCTAACATTAAACTAAATGGAGAGAAACTTGAAGCAATCCCACTAAAATCAGGGACTAGACAAGGCTGCCCACTCTCTCCCTACTTATTCAATATAGTTCTTGAGTTCTAGCCAGAGCAATCAGACAACAAAAGGAGGTCAAGGGGATACAGTTCGGAAGAGAAGAAGTCAAAATATCACTATTTGCAGATGATATGATAGTTTATTTAAGTGATCCCAAAAGTTCCACCAGAGAACTACTAAAGCTGATAAACAACTTCAGCAAAGTGGCTGGGTAGAAAATTAACTCAAATAAATCAGTAGCCTTCCTCTACACAAAAGAGAAACAAGCCGAGAAAGAAACTAGGGAAGCGACACCCTTCATAAAAACCCAAATAATATAAAGTACCTCGGTGTGACTTTTACCAAGCAAGTAAAGATCTGTACAATAAGAACTAAAAGACACTGAAGAAAGAAACTGAAGATCTCAGAAGATGGAAAGATCCCCCATGCTCATGGATTGGCAGGATTAATATAGTAAAAATGGCCATTTTACCAAAAGCGATCTACACTTTAAATGCACTCCCCATCAATATACCAATCGAATTCTTCCAAGAGTTAGACAGAACAATTTGCAAATTCATCTGGAATAAAAAAAAACCCAGGATAGCTAAAACTATCCTCAACAATAAAAGGACTTCAGGGGGAATCACTATCCCAGAACTAAAGCAGTATTACAGAGCAATAGTGATAAAAACTGCATGGTATTGGTACAGAGACAGACAGATAGACCAATGGAATAGAATTGAAGAACCAGAAATGAACCCACACACCTATGGTCACTTGATCTTTGACAAAGGAGCCAAAACCATGCAATGGAAAAAAGATAGCATTTTCAGCAAATGGTGCTGGTTCAACTGGAGGTCAACATGTAGAAGAATGCAGATTGATCCCTGCTTATCACCCTGTACAAAGCTTAAGTCCACGTGGATCAAGGACCTCCACATCAAACCTGATACACTCAAACTAATAGAAGAAAAACTAGGGAAGCATCTGGAAAACATGGGCACTGGAAAAAATGTCCTGAACAAAACACCAATGGCTTATGCTCTAAGATCAAGAATCGACAAATGTGATCTCATAAAACTGCAAAGCTTCTGTAAGGCCAAGGACACTGTGGTTAGGACAAATTGGCAACCAACAGATTGGGAAACGATCTTTACCAATCCTAAAACAGATAGATGCCTTATATCCAAAATATACAAAGAACTCAAGAAGTTAGACCAGACTGCATGGAGACAAATAACCCTATCAAAAAATGGGGTTCTGAGTGAAACAAAGAATTCACAGCTGAGGAATGCCGAATGGCTGAGAAACACCTAAAGAAATGTTCAACATCTTTAGTCATAAGGGAAATGCAAATCAAAACATCCCTGAGATTTCACCTCACACCAGTGAGAATGGCGAAGATCAAAAACTCAGGTGACAGCAGATGCTGGCGAGGATGCAGAGAAAGAGGAACACTCATCCATTGTTGGTGGGATTGCAGACTGGTACAACCATTCTGGAAATCAGTCTGGAGGTTCCTCAGGAAATTGGACATTGAAATGCCTGAGGATCCAGCTATACCTCTCTTGGGCATATAGCCAAAAGATGCCCCAACATATAAAAGAGACACGTGCTCCACTATGTTCATCGCAGCCTTATTTATAATAGCCAGAAAATGGAAAGAACCCAGATGCCCTTCAACAGAGGAATGGATACAGAAAATATGGTACATCTACACAATGGACTATTACTCAGCTATCAAAAACAACGAGTTTATGAAATTCGTAAGCAAATGGTTGGAACTGGAAAATATCATCCTGAGTGAGCTAACCCAATCACAGAAAGACATACATGGTATGCACTCATTGATAAGTGGCTATTAGCCCAAATGCTTGAATTACCCTAGATCCCTAGAACAAACGAAACTCAAGACGGATGATCAAAATGTGAATGCTTCACTCCTTCTTTAAATGAGGAAAAAGAATACCCTTGGCAGGGAAGGGAGAGGCAAAGATTAAAACAGAGACTGAAGGAACACCCATTCAGAGCCTGCCCCACATGTGGCCCATACATATACAGCCACCCAATTAGACAAGATGGATGAAGCACAGAAGTGCAGACTGACAGGAGCCGGATGTAGATCGCTCCTGAGAGACACAGCCAGAATACAACAAATACAGAGGCGAATGCCAGCAGCAAACCACTGAACTGAGAATAGGTCCCCTATTGAAGGAATCAGAGATAGAACTGAAAGAGCTTGAAGGGGCTCGAGACCCCAAAAGTACAACAATGCCAAGCAACCAGAGCTTCCAGGGACTAAGCCACTACCTAAAGACTATACATGGACTGACCCTGGACTCTGACCCCATAGGTAGCAATGAATATCCTAGTAAGAGCACCAGTGGAAGGGGAAGCCCTGGGTCCTATTAAGACTGATCCCCCAGTGAACTAGTCTATGGGGGGAGGGCGGCAATGGGGGGAGGTTTGGGAGGGGAACACCCATAAGGAAGGGGAGCTCAACCCTTATGCTCCAAGCAACGAGGATGGAGGCCTCAGGACACAGAAAACTAGAGTAGTCTCGGGCAGGAGACTTCCTGTATCTGCCTGCACCCATTGCTGATCTGGTCCTACATATCTCTATACCCACATCTTGGTGGGAGAAAAGAAGTCTATAGGAACAGTGACAAAGAGTTTTACAGGATGGTCATGTCACTGTCAGAGACAGCAAGACCACGAAACACCAGAGAAAACCTGATGACAAGAGTCAAGCACAGAAACCTAAGCAATAGAAACCAAAACTACTTGGCATCATCAGAGCTCCCTTATCCCAAGAAAGCAAATATTGGATATCCCAACAAACTGAAAAAGCAAGATGTAGATTCAAAATCATTTTTCATGATGATGATAGAGACATTGAGTAGGGAACAAATAAATCTCTTCAAGAAATACAGGACAACACAGGTAAAAAGTAGAAGCCCTTAAAGGGGAAACAACAATTCCTTCAAGAATCACAGGAAAACACATTCAAACAGATGAAGGGATTTAAAAAATCTAGGATCAATAAGTGGAAATAGAAGCAATAAAGTAAGCACAAAGAGAGACAACCCTGGAGGTGGAAAACCTAGGGAAGAAATCAGAAGTCATAGACAGAAGCATCAGAAAGATTATACAAGAGATAAAAGATAAAAATCTTAGGGGCAGAAGATACTGTAGAAAACATTTACACGACCATCAAAGAAAGTGTAAAGCTCAAAGAGCTCCTAAAGGATAACAATCAGGAAATCCAGGACACAATGAGAATATCAAACCAAAGGATAATGTGTATAAAAGAGAATGAAGATTCCCATATAAAAGGGCCAGTGAATATCATCAAAAGTTATAGGAGAAAACTTCCCTAACTAAAGGGAAAAATGAATATAATAATAAAAGAATCATATATTTCTCCAAATGTCTTGGACCAAAAAGAAATTTCACCCTTCACATAATAATGTAAACACCAAATCCACAAAACAAAGAAGAATATTAAAGACTGTAAGCGAAAAGTCAGGTAATATATATAGGCATACCTATAAGTATTACACCAGACTTCTCACCAGAGACTATGAAAGTCAGATCCACAGTGCATTTTATAATACTCTAAGATAAAATAAATGCCAGCCCAGGATACTATCCCCTGCAAAACTTTCAATTAGCGCAGCTGGAGAAACCAAGATATTTTGTGATAAGCTAAATTTACACAGTATATTTTCACAAATCCAGCCCTATGAAAGATAATAGATGGGAAATTCTAACACAAGGAGGGAAATTACACCCTATAAAAAGCAAGAAAGTAATCCTCTTTCAACAAACCCTAAAGAAGAGAGTCACACAAACATAATTCCACCTCTACGTAAAAATTACTGAAAACCACAATAACTATTCCTTAATATCTCTTATCATCAATGCAAATTTCTCCAATAAAAAAGACATAGACTAACAGACCACATATATAAAGAAGAACTAGAATTTTGTTGCATTAAGGAAACACATTCAGTGAAAAAGACAGATAGTATCTCAGAATAAAAGGCTGGAAAACAATTTTCCAAGAAAATGGTCTGTAGAAACTTCCTAGAGCATACATTCCAGTAATTAATTCAACCAAAATTTATCAAAAAAAAAAAGATAAGGACGGACCTTTCATTTTCATCAGAGAAAAAAATTCACCAGCGTAAATTCTCTATCCTGAATATCTATAAACTACATCCAATGACACCTAAATTTGTAAAGGAAACCGTACTAAAGCTCAGGCTAACGAAATAGTCGTGGGAGACTTCAACAACCCACACTCAGCAATGGCCAGATCATGGAATGGGAAACTGGAGACACAGAGAAATTAACAGATTTTGAGCCAAATGGATTTAAGAAATATCTATAGAAAATTTCATCCTTGAACAAAAGAATATACCTTATTCTCAGGAATTTATGGCACATTCTCCAAAACTGATCATACAGTTGGTCATAAAAGAGGCATCAACAGATACAAAAGAGTGAAATAATCCTATGCATTTTCTCACACTACCATGACCTAACGCTGGACTTCAATAACACAAAAATGTCAGAAAGCCCAAATACACATGGACTTTGAACAATATTTTACTCATTGATAACTTGGTATAGGAAGAACTAAAGAAAAAATTAAAAATATTTTAGAATTTAATGAAAAGTAAGGCACAACAAACTCAAACTTATGGGACACAATGATAGTATAGCTAAGAGGAAAACTCAAAGATCTGAGAGTATGCAAAG
This sequence comes from Rattus norvegicus, assembly GCF_021556685.1. Taxonomy (NCBI): domain Eukaryota; kingdom Metazoa; phylum Chordata; class Mammalia; order Rodentia; family Muridae; genus Rattus; species Rattus norvegicus. The sequence continues at coordinate 9,502,012 of NC_141555.1, forward strand.
TGAAACTGGAGAGAGCATACATTAGCAGCTTGACAACAAATATAAAAGCTCAAAAACAAAAAGAAGCATATACACTAAAGAGGACCAGAAGGCAGGAAATAATCAAACTCAAGGCTGAAATCAACAAAGGAGAAACAAAAAGAACTCTACACAGAATCAATAAGACCAGGAGCTGGATCCAAGGGTAAATCAACATGATAGATAAATCTGAGCTATAATAACAAAAGGGCACAGAGAAAGTATCAAAATAAGAAAATCAGAAATAAGAGGGAAACAAAACAAAAGAATCTGCAGAAATATAAAACATCATCATACCGTATATCTGAAATTTATATTCAAGAAATGTAGAAAATCTTGATCAAATGATTAATTTTCTATGCAGGGAGCAGTAAACAAAGTTAAGTAAGGATAAAATAAAATATCTAAACTGTACCATGAATCCAAAAAAAAAATTAGAAACAATTATTAAAAGGCTCCCAATTGGGAAAAGATCCTAGGAACAGATGATTTTAGTGGAAAATTCTATTCACACTTCCTAGAACAAAATTCCACTATTATACAAAATATTCCACAAAATACAAACAGAGGAACACTACCCAATTCCAACGATGAAGCCACAGTTATGCTTATACCTCAAGCACACAAAGACCCAATAAAGAAAGTGAACTTCAGACCAATTACCCTTATGAATATGACAATAAATAGTCAATCAAATCATTGGAAACCAAATCCATGAACACATCAAAATGATCATCCATCACTATCAAGGAAACTTCTTAACAGGAATGCAAGGATAGTTCAATATGGAATTCCATCAACATATTCCACTTGATTATCAAACTGAAAGAAAAATATACATTTCATCTCACTAGAAGCTGCGAAAGCATTTGACAAAATAAAACATCACTTCATAGCCAAAGTCTTACAATGATAGGAATTCAAGACCCTTACTCAACAACAGTAACGTAATGTACAGCAAAGCAGTAGTCAAAAATCAAAGTAAATGAAGAGAAAATTGAAGCTCTCCCTCTAAAATCAGGGACTAGACAAGGCTATTCATTCTCTCCCTACTTATTCAATATAGTACTCAATGTGCTAGCCTGACCAATTAGACAACAAAAGGAGGACAAAGGAATATAAATATTAAAGGAAGAGGTCAATATATCACTATTTGCAGGAGATATGACAGCATACTTAAGTGACTCCATAATTTCCATCAGAGAACTGGTGCAGTGATAAACAACTTCAGCAAAGTCCTTGATATAGAATTAACTCAAGCATATCAGTAACCTTCCATGAATAAACAGACCGAGAAAGAAATTAGGGAAATGACACATTTCACAATAATCACAAATAACAAAAAATACCTCCGTGTAACTCAAACTGGACAAGGGAAAGTGCCGTATGAAGAGAACTTAATTTCTCTAAAATAAGAAAATCTTAGAAGATGGAAAGACTTTTCATGTTCATGGATTGGCAGTATATTGATATAGCAAAAATGGTCCTTTGCCAAAAGCAATCTACAGATTCAATGCAATCCACAAGAAATTTTCGACAAACTTCGTAACACAGTTAGAAATAGAAATATGCAAGTTCATTTAGAATACGAAAAAAAAAACCAAGGAAGTTGAAACTATTCTCAATATAAAGAAATTCTGTGGAAATCAAAATCCCTAACCTTAAGTTGAATACCCAGCAATAGTGATAAACATTATATGGTTTTGGTACAGAGACAGGCAAGTAGAACACCTGTTTTGGATCATCTAGATGTTACCATGTAAATTAATGAAAATCCATCCATTCTTATCACGCTGTAAAAAGCTGAAGTCCAAGTGGATTAAGGGCATCCAGAAAAAAAGAGATATACACAAACCAATAGAAGAAATAGTGGGGAAAAGCTTGTACACATTATAAAAATGGAAAATTTTTGAACAGAACACCAAACCAGTGGCTTATGTTTTACGATGAAGAGTTGCCAGATTGGACCTTGTAAAAATGCAAAGTGTCTGTAAGGCAAGGAACCCTGTCTTTATGACAAAATGGCAACTAATATATTGAAAAAAATCCTTGCCATCCATTATCTGAAAGAGAATTAATATTCAATATGTACAAAGAACTCAAGAAGTTATACTCCAGAAAGTCAAATAACCCTATTTTAAATGGGGTACAGATCTAAACAAATAATTTTCAGCAGAAGAATTTTGAATGGCTGATAAATACATAAAGAAATGTTCAACGTCATTGTTCATCAGGGTAATGCAAATCAAAAGATAAACCAGGCAGAATGGCTAAGATCAAAAATCACTTACCAGCAGATGCTTGTCACAATGTGGAGAAAGAGGATGACTCCTCCATTATTGGTGGGACTGAAATGAGGTACAATATTCCAGAAATTACTCTGGGCTTTCCCCAGAAAATTGGCCATAGTATATGCTGTGAACTTAGCTATCCCTCTCCTGGGCATAATCCCATATGATGCCCCAACATATAACTAGTACACATGTTGTACTATGTTTATAGCAGCTGTAGTCATGATACCCATATGCTAGGAAGAACCCAGATTATTTGACCACATAAATGGATACAGAAAATGTGGCTCATCTACATAATTAAGTTCAACTCAGTAATCAAATACAGAGACATCATGAAATTCATAAGCAAATGAGTGAAACTATAAAATACCATCCTGAATGAGGCAACAAAATCACACTCACACACAAAAAAGAAAAATAAAACACACACACACACACACACACACACACACACACACACACACGCACACACACACTACTCCAAAACCTTGTATTACACAACATACAATTCACATACCGCTTTAAGTTCAAGAAGAAGGATGAAACAAGTGAGGATGGTCGGTCTTAAAAGGGGAAACAAAAATATTCATAGGGCATGATATGGTGATTAAGTTTAGAACAGAGATTCAAGGAATAGACATTCTGAGCCAGACCACCTGCAGATCCAGCCCACATACATACAGCCCCCAAACCTAAACAATATTGCTGATGCCAACAAGTGCATGCTTACAGGAGCCTGATATAGCTGTCTCCTGAGAGGCTCTTCCAGATCATGACAAATACCGAGGCTGATGCTTCCAACCAACCATTGAACTGAGAACAGGATCCCCTTTGTAGAAGAAAGAGAAAGTATTAAAGGAGCTGAAGTGCCTTGCAACCCGGTAAGGAAAACAGTGGTTACAAACCAGATCTCCGCGGTACTAAAGCACTTCCATAAGTCTTCACATGGACAGACTGGTGTCTCTAGCTGCATATTTAGCTAAGCATGACCATATTCTATACCAATGGGAGAAGCCCTTGGTCATGCCAAGGCTGGACCTTTCAGGAAATAGAATGCCATGCTGGGGAGGCAGCAAGGGGATGTTTTGCGGAGGGGAAACACCTTTGAAGAAGACACGGCACCGGAAGCAGATAGGGATAGGGGTCTTATGGATGGAGGCCACACACATACAGCCTTTATATTTTTCTATGCCTTTAACAGCTCAATGGCAAGGCCACTTCCTAACCTCCAAGTGGCTAAACTATCCCCCACTGATATTCCCACGTTATTATTTACTAAAATCTATATCCCATCTTTCTTGCCCTGGACAACATTGGGCAGCTCTCCTGGGTCTGCTTATTCTCATGCTCTTCTATGTCAGCTGCTTCTCTGTCCTGAAAGTCTGTCCTGGAGAATCTTCATGTCTTCTTCCTCTCTGGACCTTTGTCAAAGCATCCTGAAACTCCTGCTCTGTCGGCACTGCCTAGACACTGCCTATCAATATCTCTATTTTCCAATCAGAACCAACTGAGGCAGGGTCCCTGATTCATAAGTTCAGGCACTATGAGAAGCATGAGAATAAATTCAGCTGCAATAACTATTTGTATGTGATTTTATGGGAACAATATTCCCCAAACAAGAAAGAGATACCTGTTAAAGTACTGGAATCATAGAAAATAACAAATAGACACAAAATAATATATATATAATATATTATAATAAATGTGATAATAACAATAATAATAAATTTAGTAATTGTAGTAATTATAAAAATAAATAATAATAAAAATAAAGTAATCATCATCATCATTCTCACAATCATCATCATCATCAAAGCATAACTGAACAGAGAAATAAAAATACAAAAACTGTGAAGGAAAAAGACTACGTCACACGTAAAGCTGATCACATGAGACTAACACCTGAATCTTCAATGGACATTCTAAAATATAAATGGGCTTAGATCACGTTTCAACATGTTTTCAAAGAATACAGATACTAGCCTAGAATTTATTACTGAGCAAATGTATCATTCACATCAACACAAGAGGAGAAACTTTACATAGCCTAATCACCAGGAAGCCATGTCTCTTCAGCAATCTTAGTCTAAAAATGAGGAACCGCATTCTGAAAATAAGGGGTAGTATCAAGAGGACAGAAATGGTAAATAACCCTGTAGTAATTCATCAGAATAGGAAAAAAGAATGTGGCAAAAATAAAATAAAAAAGACTCATAAATACTCCTCATTAATAACGCTAAGCATAGGGGTTGGGGATTTAGCTCAGTGATAGAGCACTTGCCTAGCAAGTGCAAGGCCCTGGGTTGGTCCCCAGATTCCAAAAAAAAAAAAAAAAAAAAAAAAAAAGAAAAAGAAATAACGCTAACCATTAACTGTCCCACATCAATAATATACACTCTATCAGTTTGTATAAGAAAACAGGTTTATTTCTCCTGCATCCAAAAAGTACATTTGTTTTAGGTACAATTGCATATGCATGTTTAGAATGCAATTGCCCATATTTCTTTTTTTCTTTTTTTTCTTTTTCTTTTCTTTCTTTTAAGTATATTTATTGTTCTTTAGTTTTTTATAAAAATCTAGAAGACTTTCAGTTTAATTTTAAGTATAGAATTTTCATTTTAATGTATTTCTTTTTTTTTTGGAGGGGTGTTCCCCTCCACATTCCCCCCCTCTTCACTGCCCTCCCCCCAACAATCACATTCACTGGGGGTTCAGTCATAGCAGGACAATGGCCTTCCCCTCCCACTGGTACTCTTTTTAGGATATTCATTGCTACCTCTTGAAGTTTGAGCTCAGGGTCAGTCCATGCATAGTCTTTGGGTAGTGGCTTAGTCCCTGGAAGCTCTGGTTGGTTGGAATTGTTGTTCATATGGGGTCTCGAGCCCCTTTAAGCTCTTCCACTCCTTTCTCTGGTTCCATCAACGGGCGTCCTGTTCTCAGTACAGTGGTTTGCTGCTGACTTTTGCCTATGTATTTCATGGATTCTGGCTGTGTCTCTCAGGAGAGATGTACATCCGGTTCCTGTCAGCCTCCATTTCTTTGCTTCATCTATCTTGTCGAATTGGGTCGCTGTACACGTATGGGCCACATGTGCGGCAGGCTCTGAATGGATGTTTCTTCTGCTTCTGTTTAAATCTTTGTCTCCCAATTCCCTGCCAAGGGTTATTCCTGTTCCCCTTTTAAAGAACGAGTGAAGCATTCACATTTTGATAATCGGTCTTAAGTTCATGTGTTCTATGCATCTAGGGTAATTCAATCATTTGGGCTAATAGCCACTTATCAATGAGAGCATACCATGTGTGTTTTTCTGTGGTTGTGTTACCTCACACAGGATGATATTTTTCAGTTCCCTCCTTTTGCCTATTAATTACATAAAACCATTGTTTTTGATAGCTGAGTAGTATTCCTTTGTGTAGTATTACCACATATCCTAAGGCAATATTTATTTGACAGAAAGTATACTTCTGGGAGAACATTATTTTGAAATTTAATTCATCCATTTTCATTAGTTTTATTTGAATGAATATTATTTGCTAATATGTTTAAATTTTTAGGTAACTGTGTGTGGGTGTGTGTTTGATAATTCAACTCTAATATGACCAGGAAATTGCTTGAGTGATAATGATAATTTATGGACACTGATAATTTTTGTATATAAACTATATATATATACATATATATATGGATGTATGTATATGTATATATATGTATATATATGAAAATATGTTCTGTAAATTTTTTCAAAGCATTGTTTGGATATGTATACTAGATTAAGCATTCTAATTGCAGTTTTAGCTTTTTCCAACACTAATTTTATCTTATTTGGTGTCTAGAAAGAAATACATGGAAGCATGAATCATCTCAACTTCAAATGTCGGTACACTCAATATTATATCTTCCTTTTAAACATGATTGTTCATCTTTGGTCCATATATATATATATATATATATATATATATTTGCTCTATTTATATTAGAAATGTGTGCTATATTGTATATATGTATTCGTTGACAACTTCCTCCTGTGAAAAAATTTTAAGAATAAATGACTTATATACATTATTATAAAATCTAAGATCATTGCGTTTTTTCCCAAATCAAATACCATAATGAGTAAAAATAGGAAGCACTTCCTGACTGTGGCTATTAACAAAAAATATTTCATATACAATTCCTATAAACTTATTTTGATATTATCTATTATAGATTCTTCAAGGAGTTGTCCAACTTTTAATTAAGGGAAGTCACCAATTTTGTCATTAAATTTTTCATTCTATATTCCTTTAAATTGTAAAATATATTTTTATTTAAATAAGTTATAACAAACAGGGAAATATTATATAGACAGCAAAAGAGACCAAAGGAAATTAGTACCAAACTCTAATATTTGTGTCAATATCAGAAATGGCAAATGATAATTACTGTATTATTAATTAAATGAGACAAGATATCATTTTCATTTAATAATTTTTCTGAATATTTTATGTATTTACATTTCAAATGTTATTTCCTTTCCTTTTTCTCCCATAACATCCCTGCCCGTCTTCTGTGAGGATGTTCCAATTCCCACCAATCTACTTCAACCTCAATGCTCTGGCATTACCCTACATCGGGGATACAAGCCTTCACAAGATTAAGGTCTTCTCCTTCCAATGATGTTAGACCAGCAATCCTCTCCCACATATGTGGCTGGAGTCATGGGTCCCTCAATCTGTTCTCACTAGTGGATGGTTTAATCCCTCGAATTTCTGGTGGGTCTGGTTAGTTGATATTGTTGTTCTACCTGGGGTTTTGAAAACCCCTTCATCTCATTAAGTATACTCTCTAACAACTTCATTGAACCCCCCTTGATCAATCCAAAGTTTAGCTACAATCATCCTTACCAGTGTCAGCAGGGATCTGTCAGTGTCATCAGGAGACATCCATATCTGACTCCTGTCAACAAGGACTTGGTGGCATCAGCAATAGTGACTGGTTTGTGTGACTGCATATGTGAAAGATCCCCACATGGAGCAGTCTCTGGTTAACCCTTTCTTCAGTCCCTGCTTAACTCTTTATCCTTGAATTTCCTCCCATGAATATTTTTTCTCCCTTCTAAGAAGTAAAGTAACATCTGCATTTTGGTCTTCTTCCAGCTTGGGCTTCACATGACCTGTGAATTCTTTCTTATGTATTCCAAACTTTTGGGCTGATACACAGTTCCAATAAATGTATACCATTTGTGTTCTTTTGTGACTGGGTTACCTCATACAGAATGATAATTTCTAGTCTATCCTAAGAATTTTATGCAAACATTGTTTTTGATAGGTTAGAAGAAGTGGATGTATTATATTTTATTTGTCCATTACTATGTTGAGGAACATCTGGTTTCTTTTCAGCTTCTGGCTATCATAAAAAATAAAGATTACTCTCAACCTGTAGCATCATGTGTCCTTCTTATTTATTGGAGCATCTCTTGGGTATATATCAAAAAATGGGAATGTTGTTTCCTCAGGTACTACTATGTCCAACTTTGTGAGAAAATTCCAGACTGATTTCCAGAATGGTTATACCAGCTTGCAATCTGACCAACAATGGAGGAGAGTTCCTCTTTCTCAAACTCCTTGCCAGAATCTGTTGTGAATTTCTTTTCTTAGCCATTATGAGAGGTGTGCTGTGTAACCTCAGAATTTGTTGACTTGCATTTACCTGATGGCTAATGATGTTAATATTCCTCAGTAGAGAATTCTTTGTTTATTGCTATTCGCCGTTTTTGAAAGGACTATTTGATTTTCTGGAGTCTAACTAATTGAGTCTTTGTATAGATTGATTTTAGCTCTCTATCGGATGGAAGATTGGTAAAGAACTTTTCTTAACCTATTTATTTTACCTTTTTCCAAATTCCAGGGACCTATGCCTTACAAAAGCTTTATGAAGTCCCATTTGTCTATTTTCGATCTTGGATCAAAGCCATTGGTGTTCTGTTCAGTAAATTTCCCCACTTTTTCATCTATGAGTTTAAGATTATATGTTTCTTGTGGAGAGACTTGATCCACCTCAACTTGAGCTTTGTACAAGATGATAAGAATTGACTGATCTCCATTCTTCTACATGCTAACCTCCAGTCGAATGAGAACCATTTTTGGAAAATGTTATCCTTCCATTGGATTGTTTCGGTTCGTTATGAAATATCAAGTGGCCATAGGTGTGTGCCTTTATTTCTGGGGCTTCAATTATATTCCATTGATCTACCTGTCGGTCTCTGTAGCATTCCCACTCAGTTTTTAATATTCTTGTTCTGTAATACAGTTTGAATTCATTGAGAGTGATTTCCCCAGAAGTTCTTATATTGTTGATGAATGTTTTCTCTATCATGGGGTTCTTGTTATTCCAACTGAATTTTCAAACGGCTCTTTCTAACTCTGTGAATAATTGAGTTGGAATTTTGATGGTGATTGCCTTAAATCTGTTGATTGCTTTTGGCAAGATGGCCATTTTTACAATATTAACCCTACACATGCATGAACATAGGAAATTATTCCATCATCTGAGATCTTCTTCAATATTTTTCTTCAGAGACTTGAAATTCCTGTCATACAGAACTTGCCCTTGCTTGTTTAGAGTCAACCTGAGGTATTTATTATTTTTTGTGACTATTTAGAAGGCTGTCATTTCCTTGATTTCACCTCAAACTGTTTAACCTTGAAGTAGAATGCTACTGATTTGTTTGATTTAAGTTTACAGCCAGCCACTTTGCTGAAGTTGTTTATCAGCTGAAGGAGTTCACTGGTGGAATTTTTGGGGTCACTAAAATATAAAATCACATCATCTAAAATCGTGATATTTTAACTTCTTGCTTTCTAAATTTTTCCGTTTTGCCTCGTGTTTTTGTCTAATTTTTGTGGATATGACTTCCAGTACTATATTGATGGAGTAAGTAGAGATTAGGCAACCTTTTCTGGTTCGTGATTTTTTGGTATTGATTCAAGTTTCTCTCCAGTAAGTTTGATGTTGGCAACTTTTTTTTTTTTTTAATAATGCTTTTATTATGTTTAAGTATGGGCGTTGAATTCCTAATATTTTCCAAGACTTCTAACATGAAGAAATATTGATTTTTTTTTAAATTTTATCAGCATCTAAAAAGATGATCATTTGCCCCCCCCCGCGATATTATTTACATATTTGATTCTTCTGTATACTGACATCCAGTTGAACCATAATTTCTTGAAAATTCTGTCTTTTTCCATTTCATGGTTTTAGCACCTTGTCAAAGAAAAAGTGACCATAGGTGTGTGCATTCATTTCTGGATCTTCAGGTTAGCATATCTGGTGAAATTTTCAATTACCATGGATCGAGAAACCAAGACATTCCATGACAAAGCCAAATGTACACAATATCTTTCCACAAATCCAACCCTACAAATGATAGTACATGGAAACTTCCCACACAAGGAGGGAATCTACACCTTAGCAAAAAGTAGGAATTTAATCTTTCAACAACCCAAAAGATGATAGCCACACAATTGTAATTACATTTCTAACAACAAAAATAACAGGAAGCAACAGTCCACTTCATTTAATATCTCTTATCATCAATGGACACAATTCCCCAAATTAAAAGACGTAAACTAAGAGAGTGAATACATAAAGAGGATGCAAGATTTTGCTGCATACAGGAAATACACCTTAGAGACAAAGACAGAGTATCTCAGGAGAAAAATGCTAAGCAAATGTCCCCAAGTAATAAGCTGGAGTAACCTTTCTAATACTGAACAACATTGACTTTCAACAAAAAGTTATCAAAAATGATAAGGAAGGGAACAATACCTGTCAAACAAAAAATAATAATAAGATGAACTTTCAATTCTGAACAACTATGTTTCAAATGCAAAAACACCTAAATTCATTAAAGAAACATAACTATAGCTCAAAGCAAATGTTGCACCAAACACAATAAATTGTTTGAGACTTCAATACTGCACTCTCATCAACGGACAATTTATGGAAACTGTAACTAAACATATATGGTTAAAATAACAGAGGTTATTTCAATAACTTAAAAAATGCAAATGAACTTAACAGATATTTATGTAACAGAAGAAAATACCATTTCCTATGCACCTAATTGTAACTTCTCCCATTTTGTCCATATACTCATTCACATAACAGGACTCAATTGATACCAGAATATTGAAGTAATCCTCTGCATCCTATCAGATCATCATGGACTAGGGCTGCTCATCTATACTTTATTATTTTTTGCATTTGTTTTAATTATCGATGACTTATTTATGTGGTATTTTTGAAACATCATCTTTCTTGATAGTTTGTCACTATGCAATAAAGACTGGGTTAAACCTTTTGGTAGTTCTTCCATTTTTGCCTCTACAATAGCAAGCGTGATTTCTCCATTGCCATCGTGGTTTATATACTACATTTTGAGTTAACTCTTTGTGCATACATTGCATTTAATGTTTTCCTCTTTGTTTGAATATATATTTGTATTATCTAATCTAACAAATTTGTAATCTTATAATGAAATTTTTCATTTCATAACTTCAAACTATAACTTTTGATCTCATTTTGATTATATTTTTCTCTATTTTATATGCATTTTTTTCTTTGTGAATTCTTTTCCCTCTTTATGTATGTTAGTGCCTTAATGGGACTTTGTTATTGTTTATCAATGGAAAAATGCAATTTATTCAAAGCAGCAGCCATATATGAAGGAGAATACAAGAGTTAATTAGCTATTGCAATAGGATGGATTACTTATTAAAAATAACAATCTCTGAAAAAAAGAACAGTGATGTATTTCACACTACCCTTCCCCAATGATCCCAGCATGCAATAATGCCAGCTAGTATGCTGTGCTTATGTGGTCGTGGAAAATAATTTATGGAAGAATAAAAGCACATAACACAGAAAATTGAAAGAATCACTTTCCACCTACACGCAGATACATAATGGTTTTATAGGGTGGTCAATACAATTAATTGAAGCAGAAGTAAACAATTATGTTGCTACAAGAAATTGAAGTCAAGGAAGAGTTTTTAACCATGGTCAACTATATAATTGTGAACATTTGTTCCCAAAATTGTGAGCTGTTCCCCAGGACAATAATAGCTGGACTGAACCCACCTTTTATCTATACAAAGTGGGGAACCATGGCCCTAATGGGAATGATGAAGACAAAAAACTAAAACAATAACAAAAGGGTATATTAATAGAAGCAAACCATTACCGCAAACTACCACAAACAACTTTATGTTCTAACCAGAAAAGGCACCAAAACTAAAGTCACATTTGTGCACCCTACGTGAAGACAAAAGTGAGTGGGCCATGGACTTTCCCCCTTTCATGTTTTGCAAGTACTTTACAGAAACAGGAAACTCAGACTGCTTTTCCATGATTTATTTAGGGTTATTAAAACCCTCTTATATTAAAATACCATTTGAAAGTATTGATAGTTGCTGACTAGGTTTTTTCCAAGTTCACAAACTTCTTGGAGTAAAGTTTCAAAATGTAACTAGGCCCAACCCTGAGCTGTAAAACTATAGGCAATAATAATAGATATTTTCAAGGCCCAAGCACTGTAATGCTATACTACTGAGTACAGTGATCCAAATTAATTCAAATAGCTCAAGAGAGTAGGAAGATACATCTAAAACAGGGTTAGAAAAGTGTAGAAGAATCAACTCCTTCCTCGTGTATGCCAGCATTAATGGTTCTGCAGTAAATCCTAAGAGGCAGTATTCAAGTAACAATGGGAAGAACAAATCAGGACAAGACAGGGAGATAAATTAGCCTGTTGGGTTTATATAAGAGAAATACTTAGAAATGAAAATGTCTTGAAAATTAAAAAGTGTTTTTTTTTTCATTATTTTCTCCTTCCAATCAAAACAAACAGCCATGAATAATTCTCCTCTAAGGCTTCCCTAAAACAGGTTAAACAAAAATTAAAATAAACATTTAAAAGTTTGAAAATGAAAGGAAAGACAAAAATTTTGCGTATGTTTCAGAGTAGGATCACAGTGAAATGAGATGAATCTGGTGAAGATGAAACCTAGAGTAGCAATTAGTATCTAGAATTAAGAACTGCATGAGAAAGGCAGTAGAGTAGTGACATGAACATGGCCAGGCTTGACAGATAAGGCTGGGACCCTTACAGGGGCACAGAATGTGGTAAGAAAATATTTCAAACAAAGCAGCACCTTTCCATTCTTCTCACCTCAAGTATCCCATCCCTGAAAAAACCCATTTTTATAATAATACAGAAGAGTTATGGTATGTCACTCACTTCCCATTTGCATTTAATCCTCTCTCCGCAATCAGGACATATGAACATTTCGAATTTCAAAGAAGAAAAATTCATCGCCAGGTACATGGATGTCCTGAGGACCAAGTGACAAACTGAAATATGTTAGGGCAGAGGAGGTGGAGACTGTCTCATTCCTCAGAGCAGAAATGTGACTGCGCAAGTTAAGAAGGGATAAGGCAGCCATAACAGGTAAACTAGTTCTCATACCTTTAATCTTATTTACATTATTCTTCACTGTACTTAGTATAAATCACTTTCCAACTCAATCTTCATTTTGAATGATGCTGATCTATCCTGCAATGTGTCTGTACCATCTTCTCTTCTTAGTATTGGCTTTCATCATGAGGATAATAGATGATTGTGGCTGCATTGGTGATGTTTTTATTTCTATATATCACTCCCTTTACGTACTATATGTGTAGTAATATTTAATGAGTTTCATTTGGAGAAGTTATGAGTGATTGATCTTATAAATATGGTTCAAACCTCTATTGAGATTATTTAGAAAATATCAGGTATCCATTCTCTATAAATAATTGCTTATCTCATATGATAAAGAAACAATAAAATTTTATTCTACTCAAAATAATTCTCTATAATTTTATTATCTAAAGATACAGAAGAACATTGACATAATATGGAATATTAGATCACCTGAACTGCCTGTTCATTTTTTTAAGAATAACCAGAATCATTGAGATGTTTCTGGAACATAATAAAGGAACAAAAAACAAACCATTGAATAAATAGTGGCAGAACAGCATGGTCATTTTGTTAAATGTAGCTTACCTTCAGATCCACTGTTTTCTTTTGTTTATAAAAAATTCAATTTTAATACTCTTCTTCAGTGTTTTTCATCCTGTCATTGACTCTATTTTCAAAGCTGTATCCCATAACTAGCATGATAATTAAATTTAAAACCAAGAATTTTGCATGTGTCACTCTCTTTCTGCATTTACTTATTTGTGGTTTATTCTGTTCCCAATGGCCATGTTGTCTTGAAGTCAGGAAGAATTTCTGGCTCATTTGATGAAAATTTTCTGAAAGCATATATTAGTCATAGTTTTAAAGTGCTATGCATATGTTTCATAGTACTGGATATTATAGGTAAAAATCATCTGGATAAGGAATTTCTGCATGAATATCATAACACGCTAAAAAACTAAAGAGAAAACATAGAAGTAGATATTTATAAATTATTGTTACTCATCTAGAGTTTGTTACTTTAAAAATATGAGCAAATCACTTCTTTCTGTGAAATTCACATTCATGAGCTATTACATTCTAATCAAACTACTTTGTCAGCTCTCATAAAGTTCAATTAAATGCTAATTACAATCCAAAATATTTGCTGAAAGTAAATGGGAAAATTACTTGTCCGGATGTAGTAAACAAGCATCTAATATAAGCGTAGGTTTGCTCTTAATGAAATTAAAACTATCAGATATAATGGGAAAAAATACATCTATTAAAGTAAATTTGTTGTTATATAACAGCTATTAATTCATGTTCTGAGTAATGGCTTAAGTCATTAAACCTTGAACAGTAAGTAGGAATTTTTAGTGAGTTAGAGGATCTCTCAAGCATCTCCAAGTAAATTGATCTAAAATATTTCCTTGAAAATTCTCCTTAATACACTTATCATGAAATATTCCACATCACAGTAAATAACTCCAACATATTTTCATTTGCTCAAATCAAGACATTGTCTTTCTTTCTTCCGGCCCTCGCCATAATCAGTCTAATACCAAACAACATAAATTTCCAACATAGCTGTCTGATATGAATCTTTTTCTTTATCACTGACACTACTTCCAGATTGACTTCAAAAACATCCTTCAAATCATTCTGTGTATCATTTCATAATACATAAGTAACCAGAGTCCCTTAGTATGTACATAGAGTGTTAAAAAAACTTATTTCAAACTATTCCATGATTTCTTAGACAATTTTCCATAAATAAAAATTTATATCTCTCATATTGTTTCTGTAAACCCATATGTGATATCTAAGCTTCAGCTTTATTTGCTCCTCTCTTCCATCACTTAATCTATACAAACTCCTTTCACATTTACTTTTTGTATATGTCAAGCTCTTTTCCTTTATTGACCTCATACTTATATTAATATTGGCCGAAATATAGTTCAATAATTTTTCATCTAATTTAACTTAGCTCTCACTTCGTTAGGACAATCTCCATAACCTTATTTCTAAGATAGATTCTTCTGTTATTTGCATACAATCAACTCCAACACACTGATTTATGCATTCATTTCTTTCTTTTTTTATATCATAATGCAATTTTTATAAGAGAAAGCTCATAATACTTTTTATTCATTCCTAATCTACACAACTATTATGGAGCCTGGTACATTAATGGAGACTGTTATTTATTACATGTTTCATTAAGTTGTAAAAATAAACTTTATACTATTCTTCGTTTTAATGAATATGGATTCCATGCATTGGTTAAATCATCATGAAGTATTTATTTGAGTTCTTCAATATATTACACTTCAATGACCTGGATGACATTGCCTAAACATTTTTATTTGTCAACGATAGTCTACTTCATATTCAACAGCAATGCTTTGTTGACTGAGCAATTATCTCAGCTAGGAATACTTTTGACATGAAAGAAAAAGATACCTAATTTTAATTGATAGCACCCATGTAAAAATGCCAGGTGCCAATCATCTGTGGTCCCATCTCTGAAAATACAAAGAGATGATGATTGCTAAGGGCTTACCAGTCACAGAGTCAAAGTTCATTTGTGATCTGTTTCAGTGAAAGATTAAAAACCAAGAGGACCCAAAGCTGTGTTTACAGAGATGAACCTGTACCTCATCTCTCTCTCCCCAAATCCCACTAGGAAATGACTGGACTTCCAGTAGTGTTGACACACTCAAGATCACAGTAGAGACTACCACTTTTTAGCGGGAACTGCCTGGAGCCCTCAGAACCCAGGAACAGAGGGGCAGTTTGTTACAGGATACTTCTGGTTTCTATCTATTCTATGTCGCTGAACCTGATCCACAGCTCTCGGTACACAAGATCCTTCAGGAGAGAGATAGTGTCCCAGGAGTCATGACACATAGGATTACAGGAGGATCAATCCATTGTTAAGAGACAGTAAAACCAGCTAACCCCAGACATAACGAGATGGCAAGAGGGAAGTATAATAGCCTAAGCAATATAAACCAAGGTTACATGACATCATCAGAACCCATTTCTCACACCAACACAAAGCTAGGTTACCCTCAACACAACAGAAAAGAAAAAGAAATGTTTCTACTTCAAATCACTTAACATGATGATGTTAAAGGATTTTAAGAAGGAAATAAATAATTCCATCAAAGAAATACAGGACAACAGATGTAAAGAGAAAGAAGCCCTTACAGAGGAAACACAAATATCCCTTAAACAATTACTGGAGACTTTAAGGAGACTATAGGAAAATGGATAAAACTACATAATATCATCCTGATGGAAGTAACACAAACACAAATAAACGCACATAGAATACACTCACTTGTAAGCGAAAATTAGCGTAAGAGCTCAGAATATCCACAAAAAAACTCATATACTCTGCAGCTCAAAAAGAAAGGACAAAGAGGGACTGCTCCAATCCCAATTAAAAGGGGGAAGAAAATTATAATGGGAGGCACATTAAGGAAGAACCCTGTGTGTGAGAGGGGAGATAAATTGAAGAACAAGAGAGCAGGATATGATGTGGGAAGAGAGGAGAGAAGGACAGAGGACCAGGAGAATGAGTATATAAAGAAGGAACATTAGAGGATGGTGTAACCTCTAAAATGTCCCAGATACTAAGGATGCAACAGGTTCTCTGGACTCAACAGTAATGACATTAGCCAACATCAACAACAACAGTGAAATTGAACATGAAGACACCACCTGCAGTAGATAGACATGGCCCCCAGTGTAAGGATGGAACCACTCACCCATCTCTTATTAAATCAGAGCTATCCATGTCTATTGAAATGCAGGAGTAAATATGGAGTAGAGGTTGTAAGAAAGGCTATCCAGAGATCTGCAGACACCAATCATCTCCTCTCCTCAGGAGATATAACCCTTTCTCAAAACCCATGAATATATCTGTACACTTAGAATGTTTCAAACCCTACTTTATTTCAACCACCCTTCTAGCCCACCAACCAGAGGTAGCAGAGAGAGAAATTTGATAGGAAAAGGTGGAGAGTTGTGGACCTATTTAGAAGTAATTCTTTGGGGTAACTCCAATCTTCATTGTGCAGTACTGTCCAATAGCAAATGCAAAAAATGAATCAGTAGCAGTGATTTGAAATGGCAGAGACCACAAGGCTCTAACAAACCAACAAGAAGCAGCAGAATAGCAAAGGTTCTTTTGTGCATTTCTCATGGCGGAACGAAGACCAGCAAAGACCATCGAAGTCTTGCAAGGTGTAGTAATGTAAAAATATCCTCTCCCTCTCTGTGGGATTACATTTATGTTCTCCATAAACATCCTGTCCCCCTTCAAGCATGTGTTCCAGCTAAATATCATATGCCTTCTCATGTGTCTGCTTTAGCAAAACATCCTCTCCTAACATAGCTTCCAGAAAAACATCCTGTGACACAAATTAGTTTCCAAAGAAACCAAAATTTTTCCACTTCATCTAGCCTTATCTCACACTGGGCCATGACATCACAAACATAAAATTGCAGTCTTGCAAGGCTCCTAGGCCTCAGCTCCATCAGCCACTGGAGCTTCTGCAACTTCATTCTGTGAAACTCAGACCCTTTCATGAGCACAACCTTCAGTTAACCCCGTAAATGTTGTGCTCTCTCCATCTTTGCTCTCAGCCAATAGCTGTCAAACTTCCAGCCATCTTTGCTGTGACCTGAAAAACCCTAATCAAGAAAGCCAATGAATTTGACTTGATTTTTTTTTCCCTGACAGAATGGAGTTTTCTCCCTGTATGGTTAACCTGGTGTCTGAGTCATCTGTAATAAAACCCACTACTATTAAGATCAAAGTCACAGGAACTATGACAAATAGCAAATCACACGACAAGCATTATAGTTGTCCACGCCTTTTCTGAAGCCTTATTGAAGTATAATTTACATACTTAAAAATCCATTTATTTTAATTGTGTAATTTAATGATTTTACAGTAAAATTTATAGCTTCCTTCCCTTTTTTAATACTCATTTCCCACTAGTTCATATGTTATCGAAGTCTATTAAAAACACAGAAGTGAAGTCAGAAGGAACAGAGCGGGAAGCAGCAAGGTTCTTGATTTTCTAAGACAACAGATACATTGGCAGAATCATCTGGATAAAACCACTTGGGATACATTGGGTCTTCTCTTAGCGTGCAGCCTCCAGAAAAAGAATTTAAAGGATTAAGTCTTGGGTCCTCCTACATCAAATCCAGTCCTGACCTGGTATGGTCAGCATCACTTTTGGCCACTATCGTGTTAATCCCATTGATCACTCTTACAAGTTGCCTAGCAACTCACATAGTAAACAAACTTATTTTGGTTTTTGGTTTCATAGGTTTCAGTCCATGGTCACATGACCATGAAAGGGGCACGATAGAGCTCAACTGCTAACCTCACTGGCATCCAAGAAGCATCAACACAGGAAGAGACCAAGGACAAAAAAACACCCTCCAAGACATGTCCCAAATGACCAAATCCCTTAAGTTCCTAACTCCTAGTTTCCCGTCATGTTCATACATATTCATCAACAGATGAACTCATTGATTACAGAACACGGGGTCCAATTGCTTTTCATAGTCCCGCCTTTGAACAGTGTACTGGGAAAATGCGTACATTAAACCCATAGGGTAGGGCCAGAAGGTTGTGTTAGAGGTCTAAACTTCACCTCACACTAGAAACAGTTGGGTTGGTTTCTCAACATGTCCTATTTCTTTCTGGTACTGAGGTACACCATATCTGCATTGCAGCATTTTGACTGGGGTGATATACAATCAGCAGTCAATTGTAAAGACGCCCCCCACTATGTGTTGGCTTAAATGTAAAATGGGACATCTATAATATAGACACACAAGCATATACACAGACTCACAGAGAGAGGCAAAAAGGGAAGGAGTTGAGTCTTATAAACCCTCAAGAAAGAGGGAGTGGAAATATAAGATACAGATGTTAGTGAGAACCAGAACAAAGCAGTGTCCTCCATACAGGACAGGACCACTATTCCTCAGGCCTAGCTGACAGGAAAGGGAGAGTCAGTTTTCTACAAAGATATAGCTGGTGATAAACTGTCCAGGCTCCAGTAGCTTGCCCAATGCCCATGAATGTATGAGCAGAATAAATGACTTGAGTGGGTTATTACAGAGGGGAAAAAGAGAGCTTGAATTTGGGAAAACGGATTAGGTGTGGATGGATCTGGGAGGAGTTAGGAAGAGAAGTGAGAAGTAAATTCTATCATTATATAATGTACAAAATTCTCAAGGAACTAATAAAAGTGGTTTTTAATATACCATATCTGTACTGAACACATACAAACCATTTTTCTTGTCATCTCCTAAATAACAGCCTCTCATGATTTCATTTCATTTGTACAAAAACAATTTAGAGATTATTTAAAGTGTAGGAGGTTGTTTGGAGATGGCAGAGGGGTAAAGCCAAGTGTGTGGTCACACTTGCAAAGACCAGTGCTTGGTATGGGAACAGGAGGATAACGGGGGCTTCCTGACAGTGAGCCTCACCTCAGGTTCAGCAAGGGACCCTGTCACAAGGGAATAAAGTAGGTAGTGAAGGAGCAGAACACTCTCTACACACCCCCAGCCTCTGAACTTACATGTCTCTATGAACACACACCCACACACACACATATAAATATGACTAGAGTATACAAGAGTCTTGCATAGATTATGTGCAAATGCAATGTCATTTTATCCAAGGAACCTGAGGACTTTTAGATCATTGGGAGTCCTGGGGCCAACTCGCAGAGGACAGGATATATCTCCTTATTGTGCAAACGAATCATTTGTTGAGTGTGTGTCTGTGACTCCACACAATTCTCCTCCTCTAGGTTCCTGTGTATCACAGAGAATGATCTGGATATACTGAAACAAATATAAACTAAAGGCTTTGTTGGGGTTTCTAGACTAGCGTTAAAATCATATTTATCACCTTTTATTAAATGGAAGGGAAATCTTCAGCTCCCAGCAACAATAGACTCAATCATTTTGGCTTCTGATTATCCCATTATGAAAAGCACTTAATTGCACATCAATAGCGTCCCATGCTTTGAACTAATCATATGAAGTGATATGTTTCAGTAACCCCTATGTGGATAATCAAGTAGAAAGGGGGGAGGTATGATGCCTTGGCTTATGGGAGAGTTATGGCTTGATTGGATACTTGTTATGCAAATAACTCTAACATCTGAAAAATGAAATGTAATGATAAAATATACTACCAAATGGGATGGACACTCATTACTTGATTCCTTTTAAAAGGAAAAAAAAAACATACTTTAGGATTTTGAATAAGTGTGACCCTCAGAGGTTCAAATACTTGAATGTGTTTGGTTTCCAATCTGTGGACTGTTTAGAAAGGATTGGGAGTTGTGTTTTTGTTAAAAGGGATGTGTCAATGGGAGTTGGGGGCCTTGAAATTTCAAAATCCCACCAGGCTTCTCACTATCTCTCTCCCTCCCTCCCCTCTCCCTCTTCTTCTCTGTCTCTCTATCATCTGGGGAGCAGGATGAGAGCTCTCAGGAACTACTCCAGCCGTGCCTACCTGCCTGCCAGCCTGCTGCCATCGTGTCTACCACGATGGTACAAGAACTCACCCTCTGAAACTGTAAGACCACAATTATATGTTTCCTGTCATAAATTGAGTTTGTCACGGTGTCTCTTTACAGCAATAGAACAGTAACTAAGGCACACATCTTCCTGTGTATTTTTCTAATACTTCTGTATTTATTTCATTTAAGTTACCTGTTGTCCATTGAACAGTTTTATGAATAAGTTTCAAGTTTAAAGACAAATAGTGCCAAATAGGAGTGGCACTACTAGGAGATTTGGCCTTGTTGGAGTGGCTGTGGCCTTGTTGGAGTAGGTGTGTCACTGCGGGCATGGGCTATAGACCCTAAACCTAGCTGCCTGGAAGCCAGTCTTCTAGCACCTTTCAGAAGAAGATGTAGAACTATCAATTGCTTCTGCACCATGCCTGCCTAGATGCCCCCATGCTCTTACCTTGATGATAATAGACTGAACCTATGAACCTATAAGCTAGCCCCAACTAAATGTCCTTGTAATACTTGCATTGGTCATGGTTTCTTTACATAGCAGTAAAACCCTAAGACACACATACATATATACATATACATATACACCTAGGTTTACACACACACACACACACACACACACACACACACACACACACACATCCTTTACAGGAATTTTAGAGCTAGCCAGGGCCCCTGCAGTTTCATTGGTCCATCTGATACACTTGTTCATGTATCATGTCTCTCTCTGTTTCTTGTTCTAGGAAGTACGTGTACAACATCTTCAGACTCACTTCATTTTACTTTATTCTCCTCTTCAGCCTTAGAAATCTCAACTTCCAGAGAGGGGATGGTGGGAACTTGGTTAGATAGCTCTTCTTTTCTGTGGGTAGCATAAATCTCAAGTCACAAAGGGAAAATAAATATAACAAGAAATAATAATACACATCCAAACCGTGATGGGATATCCATTCATAACCGTTCCCCTTAATGAATGTCATCTTTGGAAATTGGAATCCACAATGAGATTAGACTTTTGAAAAATCCTAATTCTCAGGCAGGTTTTGGTATTTCTCTTTCCCTGAAAAGGAACACCACTAGAAAAAGACAGATGGTAGGTTGCTTTTGTTCACAAATTGAATCAGAGGGATTTGATAATGAGCATAGAGGGGGCTCACCCCATGTTTACCAAAGAATAAAGAATATGGGGGAGGGTGAGACATCTAGAGAACAGTTGGTGCCTTATTGTTGTTTAAAAAAAAAGAAGTCAAGAAATAATATTTGACAAAAGAAAAAACTAGGTTTGCATTAGGCAGAACTGTTTTTAAATAGCCTTCCTTTTATTCATGGAAAGAGGGGGGTGGAGCAAGTCAGTCTGTAGATAACTAAAATCATTCCCATTAAAAAATTAAGAATAATGTGGATTTTTAAATGGACTTGAATAAAATTAGAAATTTTACCTTTCAAAGGGGAAAAATTGTGTTCCATAGACAGAGAGAGACAAAGGATTGTCCAAACTCATACTTGATTCTTTCAAGAAATCTACTGGTAACTCAAGTGTTTGTTGATATTAGGATTAAAACGCAAGTAGGATTTCACGACTTAAGAGTTTAATGTGTGTGAATGGCTGCCAACGGAAAGACTAGTCCTCGGATTTTCAAAAGGCCTTAAAAAGATATCTGAACCAGCACAGAGGTGCAGGGATGAGGGACGAGGATCATGAACATGCTTCCTCCCCTGGGCCCTCTAGATCCTGTGCCCAATACCCAGCATTAGCTTTGCTCCCTTAGCTATGTTATGTTAACATAGGGTGACTTCTGATACTTTTTAACCTACATGAATGTCTAGCAGCTTATGTTACGTGACCTATCCTGGGTAGACCTGAACAATATGTGTTCACCTCATGTAGTCCTCCAACTACAAACAGTTCCAGCCAGGTCTACCATATCATGGCTGTTCAGGAGCAGACGAGTGGCTCAGACAACTCTATCAGTTGATAACCCACACAAGCATGGGTGACACTCAAAATAATTAAATCCTATTGTGTTCATCCCAAATAGCAGGCAGCTCCACCCAAAAAGCCCCCTTCATCTTAGCTGCCCCCGACCCCGGAGGCAATTGTTCTCATCTTATTGTTCTTTGGAACAGGACCTGAGCGTCATAAACTTCAAGACTCCTAATGTAGTGTGAAACAGCCAAGATCCCTGCCCAACTCCCCGGCCTCAAATAAGAAGATACAAGAAACCCAGAGAGGAAAATAGCTAAACTTGCAACAACCTTGCCTGCCGCTTACAAAGTTGTGATTTACTTGAACAGAAGAAACCACATCTCCCAGCTCCACCCCTTTACTTTAGCATTCGCTCAAAATTTCAAACCACAAGTAAAGGGGCCCAGAGTGATGCTACCGAAAACTGAGTTGAGCAAATAAAAATGTGTAAGGAAGATGGACAGGAAACACAATGGAGCCCACAGCAAGCTAGGCTCAGTTCTACACCTCAGGCTGTTGCCCCCTCCCTTCTCCACAGAGTGGATCTGCCTTTGCAGGCAGAGTTCCACAAGTACTGCCCCTCTAAGCAGCTCTGAAAAGCTCCCAGGGGAGTTAAGTAGGACTTCCTACACCATCAGCTGTGTCTCTTCTATGCTGACATGAGTGAGACATGAAGCTTGGGGATGTGGGTAGAAGAAAGGCTCACCTGGCAGAGTACAGTACTCACAGCCCTGCACATAAAGACCCATCCTAAATTCTCAGATGGTAATAATCATAAGGGAAGGAAGGAGACCCACACTGATCAGTCATGGGGCTGAGCAGATATACCTTGTGTCTAGCACTAAGAGAGGAATAATCTCACACATTCGCTGCCACTGTCCCAGGA
This sequence comes from Rattus norvegicus, assembly GCF_021556685.1. Classification (NCBI taxonomy): domain Eukaryota; kingdom Metazoa; phylum Chordata; class Mammalia; order Rodentia; family Muridae; genus Rattus; species Rattus norvegicus. The sequence continues at coordinate 9,525,239 of NC_141555.1, forward strand.
GAAGCTACAGCAGTGGCTCCAGCAGCAGACATCCCACTAAGAGTTGACTGCTCATCCTATCAAGAATAGCACTTGCTTAAGAACAGTGTCCTGACTACAAATGTGCCCTGGGATATACAACAACCCAAACCAGAGAACTGAGAACTATGACAGGATCTACAGGGGTTATCTCAGGGCAAGCATCTCCTCTTCTGTGTGCCCATTTCATCCCCACTGAGCTTGGGCCAAGTTGAGAGCAACAAGGGATTCAGTGTGAGTGCCAAAAAGTAGCTACAACACATGCACATACATGGGGGATATCACAACAGATGCTCATTCTCTCAGTATTCTGGAAGGTGAGTATCTAGAGACTAAGAGTTAGTAGGGTGCACGCACACATACACACACACACTCACACACACACAAACAGAGAGAGAGAGAGAGAGAGAGAGAGAGAGAGAGAGAGAGAGAGTGTGAGAGCTCCCCTTGTTTCTGCAGTATGCCACCACCCTTTGCTTGTGGACAAATCGTACATCCCTGCCTCTTTTGTCACATAGTGACCTCCTCTGCTTCCAATCTTCTCATGGTCTCAAAAGTCAACATAAATGTAGCAGGGGCCAACTCCAGTCCATATGGGATCAGCTTCACTCGGCTACAATGGGTAAGGCCCTGCCTTCCAATCAATGGCATACACAGACATTTGCATGTAAAGATGTCAACTCATCATTCTGGAAGGAGACAACAGGATCTTCACCAACTCTTCACCTAGCGCAAAGCCAGAATGATACCCTTGTCTCTCAAGGCTGCTTCTAGTTAGTTAAACTGATATTAATTGTGCTAATCAGTTCCCTTACTATTGTAACAAAGTACCTGACAGAAGAAAAAAGAGGCTGCCACTGTACACCGAGCTCCCACGATATAGAGAAGCAGGCTGGAGTCTTGGACAGGCAGGCCATGATCCTCGCAGTCTGCCTCTGTGGCTCTATGGCTGCCAGCTTGTCCGCGTGTCAGAGATGTTCAACAATCCCTTCGCAAAATGTTGCCCACAACTGAGGTCTAACTGTTTTAACATGTGTGCCCTTTAAATGAGAATTTCTAGGAAGAAGCTGTCTGCAAAAGCTGACTGGCTGGTTAGAACTGCAGTGGTGAGGAGATGTTGGAATGTTGCTGATCCAGAGACTAGTTACCTGATAGTTTTGTTCCCCAGAATTCTTTCCCTACCTCTTTGTCAAAACTAATCTATGTCATAGATTTAAAAAAACATTTTGGGATCTATTAACTTAATAAACCCCTAGAAACCACCAATCCAAAAGCTAAGAACGTCATCAGATAGCATCCTATGGACATAGAAAAGATCCGCCCAATTTGCTTTAACTGCCTTGCTTGTGAGCCCACCAACATATTTTGCATTTCCCTTGCATTATAACTTTCTTTTTTCTGTAAAAGTATGAAATCTCGTGATACTGCGTCCACACTGGGATAAGGGGTGACCTAAATTTGTGATCCTGGACCATGATCACTCTACATGGCTCCGGAATAAATCATCCTTAGTCCCTTAAGGTGAGAGCTGTGTTTCTGTGTTTACAGTCTCTGAGGAGCATTTCACATTCAAACTATCCGAGAAAGGGAGGGGTGCACCAGAGGGAAGTAGGGACCACCTCTTCTGCCTGGAATGTTGAGTATCTTTGTCTCCTCTGTGAAGTAATGTGACTACAAGGTCAAATGTCTTTGCCTCTCTTTTGTTTAATAATAAGATGTTATGAAGCAATGATCTTCACAATGGATAAGAAGTGGGGAAGGATGGAGGACAGAAAGGGAGGGCAAAGAAAGGAAGTAGCAGCGATTGGGGGGGTGGGCAAAAATCCCAGAGAAGGAAAATCCAGACATCAAACATAAGACAATGCTGCAGTTGTCCCAAGTTCACACTCTCCCTCGACCCAGAAGCACAGCATCTTTTCTGCTAAGACCTGCTGTATGCTCCCTCCCTGAAGTAAAGACAAAGAGTCTGAAGGGCAAACCTTGGAGGCCTGACTCCAGTGAGAGTATAATGAGCCAGAGTAGTCATCATCCCCTGATGGGAATGCCAATAGGAGTACTGACACTGTCAAACAAGTCTGCAAAAGGACTGGAGTACTCTCATGGAAATCCAGAGAAGCCAGGAGCCCTGTGCTGTCTGAGTCACACCAACACCCAGAGTCCTCGAGCAAATTCAGACATCCCTGAGCACACCAGGACAATCCTCACCAAACACAAGAGCCCTCTAGGTTTGGCACAGGGCTGAGGACAGGTGTCAAGGGTACTGAAGGCTCTTCTGAAGTGATAAGCATCTGTCTCCCACCAGGACTAGTTAGACATTTAAAATGGAAATAGTGGGGCATTTCCCACCAACTAAGTGGCTAATGGTCCTGCTAATCACCAGGTCTCCCTGAAGGGCCAATGTGAGCAGCTCAGACCTGACCCAGGGCTTCCAAAATCCATACTTCTCTAGACATTTCCTGTAACACAGACTTTGCAACAAGGGAATTGGAAGGGAGGGAATGAATGCCTGGATTTGAACAAATAGGCCTTACGTGCATCTATATAAATTCTCAGGCAATAATTATAGAGATAAAAAAGAAAACACCTGGAGTTGGTGATTTGGCTCAGGGGTAGAGCCCTTGCCTAGCAAGTACAAGGTCCTGGGTTCCATCCACATCTCTGAAAAAAAAAGAAAGAAAAGAAAAAGAAAACACTTCATTCAAGTCCCACTGCCTCCTTTGGTCAGCTTTTTGCTCCTGGCTGGTGAGATGCTCAGAAGGTCAAGGCCTTTGCTGCCAGGCCTGAGGACCTGAGGTCCACATATGTGCAGTAGCAAGCTCACACACACACACTATATAATTAATTAACTAATTAATGAACTAACTAATTAATTAAAGTAAATTACCATTTCTTAATAAATAAAACATTATAAAGCTGACGCTTCCATGAAAGGTTCTGCATGATTAGCTGATGCCTGACCCATTCTCTCTCAGGCTCACCAAAGAGAGGACCATATGGGATTATCACCAACCTGTGCTTAGCACTTGACAGAATCCTGAGTATATCTGTCTGTTGAATGAAGGGCACCCTGGGCATGGAAAACACAACACAGGTCTAAAACAGAAGGGTGCCTCAGTGCACATATGCAAAACAATAGTTCAGATGAGTTCACAAGAAACCATGAAATAATATACAGCCCGCATTGTCAAACCTGAGCTTTATCAGAATTAAAATTTGCCTGATTCTACCTAGTGTTTCCCCTGAGGTCCAGCAACCACTTCTTGTCTTGTTCTCGTCCTTACTACTCTATTTCTATTTTGTTTAATAACAATTTTAAAAAATCCTAACTATTGGAGAAGCACCATTTATCAAACAGGAATAAACAGGTGTCTCTTGTTAAACAAGATGGTTTTAATCTTTCTTGGTACTTTTAGCCTTTTTTGGGGGAGTTTTGTTGTTTTGTTTTGTTTTTGTTTTCAACTTATTGCACACTGTGGCATCATGGAACAAAGACTTGGGGGAAAGGCTGCAGGTTTGGAGTTTGCCCTTGAGAAGCCCCTACATTGTTAGGCAGAGGACACTCTGGCTGTATTCTCCTTTGTTCTGAGAGGAAAGAAGGGAGTTCTCTGTGGTGATTACAAATACCTGTTTCTCTTTTATCTACTTGTCCCCAGATCCACTCTCCCTGCCTTGTATGCCAATATCATGCTCTGGAATTAAATAAATGAATACATACGTGTGTTGTTGCATAAGCATGGGAGGTCAGAGGTCAACCTTAGCTGTCTTCCTCAGTCACTGGCTCAACTACCTACAGTGATCAAGTAGACACAGCTGGGAAGAGGAGATTGTAGCTCCTTGTTTTCTAATACTAATTGGGTTCCCCAAATTAGTTTGCAGGAGAAAGTCTGCACCTACCTTCTGGGAACCTGCTCACAGTTAATTCTGATTGGCGAATAAAGATGCTAGCCGCCGATAGATGGGAAGGAGAGACAGAGAGAGAGAGAGAGAGAGAGAGAGAGAGAGAGAGAGAGAGAGAGAGAGAGATGGGATGTAGGGTTCCCGGGCTTGGGATCTGGAGCAAGCAGGACAGAGAGGTCCCCATGCCTTAGCGGAGTGTGGAGGAGGGGAGACAGAGGTTGTCATGGAAGTGAAATACCATGCAGAAGGGCAGAGCTGCCATATTAAAGGGCTAATAGATCATGGCCCAGAGGGCTGCACCTTGGATTCAAGAACAGTCAAGATGAAGCATAGAAATTAGTAAATAGTAACTTGGACTTATTGCTGGGATGTGGATTCTAACAGCATGTTGTGTAGGCAGCTGCCCAGCTATGGGCTGCTTTAGATAAGAGGCTCGGCCTGTTTCTTTCATTCAGGAACAGAAACCATGGAGGTGAGTAACTCCGCGTCGTGATTTATTAAACATTTTTTTTTTTTACTACAGGGGACCTCAGCTGAGGATTTGCCTCCATTGCATTTGCTTGTGGACAGATCTGTGAGGCATCTTTTGGAATAATGATTGGTGTTTGTGTGAAGAGTTAAATTTCATAAAGTTATTCTCAAAGTCCAGACATGCCTGAGAGAATTTGAAATAGGGCTAACCAGCCCGACTATCAGCTCCCAAGGACACTGGCCATATGGAGCCACCCCCTCCCCTTCCTTCACTCCCTGAGGATGGGTCATCCCCTGCTGCAGTGAGATGAGTTGCCCTGCCCACATTCCTGAGATGCTAGATTACATGTATGCTTTGTTGATGTAACTCCGTGCCAAAAGTAACTGTGCACCCTTTGTATTAGCCAATTATGTGTATGCAAACGAAAACCCTGGTTTTCCCTATATAAGCTCCTGCCTAGAGAGGCTCCGGGCTTGACTCAATCTCCTGTATGGCATACGTGTCAGCCCGAGATCTCGTAAATAAAACTGCCTCTTGCTGATTACATCAAGACCAGCTACTCGTGTTTCCTGGGGGTACCCCAACCTGAGACTGGAGCGAGAGTCTCCCCAAGTTTGGGGGTCTTTCATTGGAGGCTCGTCCGGGATAGGAGCACGACCCCTAGAGACTGGAATGCCTCTTGGAGGTACGTTGGTGTGAGTGTTGAAAGCAGCCACTGTGTGTGTGTGTGTGTGTGTGTGTGTGTGTGTGTGTGTGTGTGTTGAGTATTACGTACTGTATATTGTGATATATTGTGACATGCTCTAGGTTAAATATGAGTGCACTCGGGTGGAAGGGCTTCCCACCCCGTATTTGAGTGTACTTGGGCGGGTGGGTTTCCTGCCCCGGACAGACACCTGTGAGGAGGTACTGGGTTCCTACTCCGAATAGCCGTTTTCTTTTTGTTTTCTTTTTTTAGATAGTGGAAGCGGGGACGCCCCAGCTCTGAGAGATATTCCAAGAGCCAAATATTGTCGGGAGAACCCGGTGAATGACAGTCAAAAAGATCTGACTGTGACTTGAATTCGGAGGTTGCGTTCTGCTGCCTCTTTAAGTATAGGCATGGACAAGTGTGCTTAGATGTGTTAGTGTCTGTTGTCTGTATTGTTTCTGTGTTTGGTATCCCAGAAGCAACTAAGGTTAAGCTGTAGTTTGGGCCAGGTACTGAAGGTACAAGGCATTTGTGGAAATTGGTTATAGGATGCTTTGTCTTGGTCTTATTTGTCTGATTTGTTTTCTGTGGTATTTTCCAGTGTCTTTTTGTCTTTTGTTTCATTTTTGGACTTGGACTGACAACTGTGTTTGAAATCTTGGACTGATGACTGTGTTTGAAATAATGAAACTGTTTGTTTGTCCAGGAGTTTTACTTGGTCCTCTTGGTGCTTAACTTAAAAGTTAAAAATAATTTGCTTGAGAGAAATTGTTTTCTCCTGGGGAGTTTTATCTTTCTCTCTTGAGCCTCCTCCCCAAGAAGAGCTGCCCCTCTCTTTACTCCCCATTGTCCAGCCCAGCTGCTCTTAACCGTTGTGTATGAAGGACTCCAGGTTAGCGAGTGATCCCTCTGAAGCAGGCATTAACAAGAACCTGAAAGCTTCACCTTAGATCCTGAAGAAAAATACTCCCTGTTGCTTAAACATTCACAGCTTCTAAGCAAGGGACAGCACAGAGTAGGAAAATGTAGGGGCTGAGGGTGGCAAGCATGCAGGCCTGCTAGAAAGCTACAGGCTGTGCTTGGGCAGCAGTGCAGGTCTGGCCAAGTCAGCGTAAGAGGAGTTTCAAGGTAAGGAGGCCGGCTGGGGTTGACACTTTGACAACAAAATAGTGTAGAGTTAGTGGTTGTATTATGAGACTTTTGTCCCTGGAAAAAATAAATAAATAATTCCAGTTGATGCCTTCAGTGGCCAGACCTTCAACACTTGCTAACAATAAGAGAGTGTTCATTAAGAGAAGTTCTTGAAAGGATCCTGCCTTATCTGCTGGCCCTATTCCTGAGAGGAGTTGATCTCCAACATTAAGTAACCTTTCCTGTTAGTCATCATTGACATGGAGAGTGCTTTTGATCCTATCGCCACAGTAGCCAGTTCCTTCCCCTGTGGTCAAAATGCCCCAGGCTGGGGGGGGGGCATAGAAGCCCGTAAAATAGTTTCAAAGAATCTACAACAAACTGTGAAGAACTTTGTTTTGCCAGTCAAAATTTAGAATTCAGGCTTTGGCTGTGGCTAAGATCAGGATTAATGTTTTCTTTTCCATGGGCCTTTAACGCAGTGAGACAGCTTGGTAAAGGACTACTACTACAGTCCTGATAGCCCCAGGTGAACTGTTTACAATATTTTTGTCAGCCACTTAGTATCTAACACCCAGGTTCTAACCCTCTCTTCATCGTTTTGTTATTAGAGGCCTAGTGTCCTTCAGAGGCTGGGTTCATTGTGAGACAGAGCCATTGAGCTGACACTGAAGGGAAGAACTTCTTAAGTAAAATCTAAGTACAGAGAGATAGTCAATAGCAGATCAGCTGCCTCTCTTCTTGCCTTTCTGTTTCACAGGAACAATGTTTGTGCTTATTTCTACAATGGCCTTTTTGTCCCAAGAAGGCCCCCTAGTTTAGCTGTGTGACTAAAAGCTGTTTGCTCTCTTCAGTAGACCTCTATTCTCAAGACACCCTTGTTTTCTCACCATCCCATCTGAGATGCTTGTTAGTAACTGTTACAGGTCTTCTTTACCACTGAGGAAAGACGGATTCCTACTAGAAGCCAGAAAGAATGTTCCAGACACCGATGGACTGTTGACTTGAATACCCCTGAAGGTATGGAGTACTGCAGGTCTGCCGCCAGGCTCCAAGGGTGGGTCTCCGAGGGGCTAGAAAATGCCCCACCAATTTGGCTAAAGTAAGAAAAAGATATAAAGAAAAAGTTACAGAAACTTGAAGGGTTAAGCTAAGTCACTGAGAGAGTTGTTGTAAGTTGCAGAGAAAATAAGGTTGATATATGGTTCAGGGTCGGTGCACAAAAGTGGACAGCAACTAATAGGTGTAGAAGAACATACAGACAGAGAGACTAAGGAAGAGAAAGAGGAAAGAAGGTAAAAAGAACAGGAAGCTAGGGAAGAAAAGAGACAAGAGAGGAACATATACTGGCCACAGTAGTTAGGGAACCTAGGAAGATAGTACCTGGCAACAGAAGATAATTCCTGGCTAAAGATCAGTGTGCCTAATACGAAGAAAAAGGACACAGGGTTAGGTACTGTCCAAGAAAGAACAAGAGGGGCCACTGGAGAGCTTCTTGGTCCTAGAGTGCTGGCTATGTACAGAGATAGAAGGGAAGTGTGGATACAGGACCCCATGCTCTGTGCTCCTATGCCCCTTCCAGTGGGCCAATATCCAAAGACCATGAGTGCAAGGGCTACTGGCAACGAACAATCCTTATGGACTGCCTGAAGAACAGTGTAACTTGGTGTGGGTCTGGTACCCCACCCACTAGTTCATGGTCATCCCTGACTGCCCCTATCCCTTGCTCATGAGAAGATTGCTCTCAAAAATGGCTTGCGTGGACTAAAATGGCTGGGTGAGGCCATGTGTTTGCATATCTACAGACTGTGTATGTGGAGCTTAAGAACTGTCTCAGTGCACCAGTACCTGATGCTGGGAGATGTGTGTGTGTGTGTGGCGTAGTGCCGTTCTGCCTGGAAAACATCATTCCTGCCAATTGGGCTCTGACAATTATCACCCAATCCAAGACTTAAACTGTCGTAGAGTGGCTGATGTTTTGCCATTAAATGAAATGTCCCAGAGGATGGGATCACTGATCAGCTGACATGGACTAGATTCTCCACCTGTTGGGGGCAATCTCGTCACCTTGCTGCCCAATCCTGACCTGGAGCCACCACAGAACAAGTGTCAAGCACTGGCAGAAGCCCATGGGTGGAGGAAAGACCTCTGTGACTGGCTTATTCACCCCTGCTTAAGGCCGAGGACCATGTCCACAGACAGGAACAGTCCTCTTCATGAAGGTCAGAGATAAGTGGGTGCTGCCATGATGGGCAACAAACACAATGTCATCTGGGATGTCTGAACTTCTACGCCCCAGCACATCAGCACTGCAGATGCATTTACCATCCCTTGGATGCCCTGATGAAGCCAACAACAGTGAGTACTATTCATTGCTCAGGATATCAGAAGGAAGAAATTCAGTGGCATGGGACAGTAACAAAGCAGATAAAGTGGCTTGGAAAATGGCTATGCAGGATCCTATCCTGGTTAAAGGCCTACAAGAGACAGCAACTGGGAACTGGGATTGGAGTAAGGGATGGCCTCACTTAAAATGTACAACAGAAGAAAAGGCCCAAATTGCATAAAAGAAGAGAAAAAAAAGACAATGACACACTTGAGAAAAAAACTATCTTCCTCAGAGAAAGATATGTCAGTAAATAAATTCTTAACAAGAAAACAGGACAAAGAGACCTAGAGAGTTTAGGAAAAAGTCAAAGTGAACTTCACTGAGATAAAAACAGGAAAATATGATCACAAGTATCTCCTAGTGCTTTTAGATACCTTTCCAGGAATAGAAAAAAAAACTTTCCTCACCAAACAAGAGACGGCCTCTACAATCTTCAAGAAGATACTGGAAGAAATCTTTCCCCCGATTTGGAATGCCCAAGGTAATCTCATCAGACAATGGCCCTACTTTCGTTGCCAAGGTAAGCCAAGGTGTGGCCAAGTATTTAGATGTTGATTGAAAATTTCATTATATTTACAGACCTCAAAGTTCAGGACAGGTAGAATAAATAAATAAGACACTAACAGAGACCCGGTTCAAATTGACCGTGGAGACTGGCGCAGACTGGGTGACACTCCTTCCCTCTTGCTGTCTTCAGACCAAGAAATACCCCTTCCAGATTCAGCTTTACCCCCTTTGAGATCTTATATGGGGCCTCAGAACCACTGACTGTATTAGATGATGTTACTGAACCAACATGTCATAGTAATAATGATTTATGTGCCAGGCTAAAATACCTACAGGTGATACAGAAAGAAATCTGCTCACAGCTGACAGCAGCCTATGCCACAGGAAACCCCGAGACATCTCATCCATTCCAGGTCAGAGATTGTATCTACATACAATGATACGGAGCCTAGACACTCGAGCCTCGCTAGAAAGGACCGTACCTGGTGCTGCTGACCACCCTGACAGCCGTCAATTCTTAGCCCTCATCAGCCTCATACTAGCTGTTGGGGCTGAGATCTGGGACCTAGAGGGACACTCAGATCTTCAAAAAGCTCCCTAGACTTACACATCAGATAAGGGACTGGGAGGTTGTTATAATGCTCACTTGACGAGTGTGCTTTAGAAACAAGAATTTCATGTTTGCCCTGGGTTCCACCGAGAAAAATATAGCTATAATGACTGATTGAAACTAATCAGGATGCCCTCAGTGGATTAAAGGATAGAAAGTCAGTTATACTAATGTCCAAATGAAACTGGCCATTTGCAGTGAGAATTTTGGTGTATTTAAAAAGATAGAAATATTATAAGACTATGTTTTTTTTTTTTTTTTTTATCCAGCCTGTGGGGCATGGGGTTGCTTCCGATTATGTGGATGATTATGATTTGCCTTGTGTTCTACGAGGGGCGTGATTTTGCCAGCAGTAGATAGATTTTGCAAATGTGTAACATTTGGAATGCTGGAGACTTTTCATAGAACATATAAATGCTAGAACCCCATAGGTCGGCTGCTGTTGGTTGCAGTTTGTTAAATAGTCATGCCCAAAGAAGAAACTAAACATCCTGACAATGAAGATCAAAATTGCCCCCCAAGGAATTCCATGCCCCTAATCAACAGGAGGTCATCTAATGGTAATAGAAACCCTTTCCCTCTCTCCTCTTTTCTCTCCTATCTAGTGTTAGGGGGTTGAATGTGAAAGAAAGGAGAACTTACATAGTAGCAAAAGGACGACTAGAGCTATTGAATGAAGGTCCTTCATCAGCCACAAATTATAAAGCGTGTGTATCAGGTAAAAACAGAGACAATTTTAGGAAACCGGCCAGTTGGATGCCACTGTGATTTAAATGAAATTTAGCAGCTCAGAAAAGAGGTATCTTCCCTTCCCAGTCATTTGGGGACATGTTACAATTCAATAGGATATCCTTGTTTGTTCCATATGTCTCAGTCTCTCTCTCGTTCCTCACATTCTGGTGTCTGAAGTGGAAATTTATGGTTGTCCTGTGATGCAGATTAATGTGGGGTTTCGTTAAGGCGAGTCACGTGATATTGGGAGAGATTATGAATATGACTCAGTAGACACTGATGAGGTGCTTGCATTGTTTGCCTGCAATCCCTCCTTGGTCTTGATTCTCACTGACCTTCACTTTATTGAGGTGTGCCAAAGCACTCCTGGTATTCCAGCTCGTTCTGGTTACTCATGTTGACTAGTGCCAGTTTGATGGAGGCCTGACTGTTTCTGCAAGATTGTGCTACCAGTGCTGTTCTGTTTTTGGTGGCATTTTTTTTCACCTGGACTATTGGTATCCTGACACTACTGGACTGGACTGCCGGTGACCTGACAGGTCAGACTGGATTTGCCCCAAAGAACTACTTCTAAACAGGTCCACTTCCACTTGCCCTATTTATCATCTTTTCTCCCCTACCTTTGGACAGTGGGCTAGAAGGGGGCTCTAAGCATTTGAGAACCCTTATTAAAGTAGGTTTGAAAAAAAATCTCCGTCTACATGAATCCCCATATAATGAAGGTGTGTCCGACTCGTTTCCATTACAACTTCTGTTCCCTTGCATCTGTTTTTGCAACTATCTCCTCTTTAAAGAAAGTGCAATGGGGGTTTTCTGAGGAAATATCGTTACATGCATGGATGTTTAATAACATATTTTCCCATTTGTGTGTATGCATATATGCATATGTGCTATGTGTGTATGTGCTCATATGTTTGACATGCAGGTCAGTGGACCAGTTTACCTTGTTTTTGTCCCAGTGACTCTCTGTTTCCTCAATCTCACCACTATAGGTCAGGAGGGCTGGCAGTAAATCCCAGGAATTCTCCAACTCTTGGTACAATGCTTAGTCTTTTACCTTGTGTCCAGTTCCTCAGGCTCCACCCCAAGCTGTCTCCCTCATCCCAAGCAGTGTTTGAAAAGGAAACCTTAAGTAACTATTAGGACCAATGCCCTGACCAGAGTGATAGAAGCACCAAAGGGCATTACACACGAAGAGTGGGAATTCGGAGCATTGAGATGAAAATGTTAAAATGAAACATGTGACAGCTTTTAAAACCTTCAGGACAACCCAGAGCCTATTAGGGAAAGCTGAAAACTGTGTCTTCACTCACTCAAGACAAAAGTCAACAGAAACCCAAGCTTGTGTCAGCTTACATCCTATGAAACTGCATAAGCTTGTTTCTTATTTAAGTGGCATAAGCCACTTTCCCTCTGATGCTGTCCCTACTTGCCAAATGAAGCAGGGAATGGCTCCCTACAACTGTGGGTTTGTGCATAGACCAGTACCAGATTGCTCTCATCCCTGTCCCACCCCCCAATGTCATATTGGCACTTCCAATTGACCAGGTGACAACAATGTCTGGCTATCACTTCTGAAGTTAAGCAGGAACGTGCAAGGTCACAGAGCAGAATGCATTGATTTCCATCCTGAAATTGGGAAATATAACATTCCCGTTTCCTATTTCGTTAGATGGGAAACCTTGTGCATACCTAACCCTATTAGAAATGTCTCTCTCTTTGGACAATAGAACAAGAATTGGACTAAGAGCAGTATTATCTTGAAAAACATCTACATGAGACTGGTCTCCAAGACAAGTGGTGTGTGTGTGTGTGTGTGTGTGTGTGTGTGTGTGTGTGTGTGTACACTCGTGATTTATGTATGTGCGTGCATGTAGAGGTCAGAGGACAATTTTGGGTGTCATTCCTCTATGAAATAATTTTTCGTAGTTGGGGGAGACACATACATATGCTACAACACATATGTAGAGACCAAGGGACATGTTGTAGGATTCAGTCCCATCTTCCACCTGGTGAGTCTTGGGGATAGAACTCAGATCCTCAGGCTTGGTGGCAAGTGCCCTTGCATGCTGAGCTATCTTGCCAGTGCCTGTCTTGGTTTTTGAGGTAGGCTTTTCTCACTGGGATCTGGGAACTGATGCCTGTGATGGTTTGTGTGCATGTGTGCCTGTGTCCCTACGTGTGCGTGTGTCCATGTATGTTCAGCCCAGGGAGAGGCAACTTTAGAGGGTATGGCCCTATTGGAGTGGATGTGGCCTTGTTGGAGTGAGTGTTACTGTGGGTATGGGCTTTAAGACTCTCATCCTAGCTACGGGAAAGCCAGTGTTCTCCTAACAGCCTTCAGATGAAGATGTAGAACTCTCAGCTCCTCCTGCACTAAGCCTGCCTGGATGCTGCCATGTTCACACCTTGATGGTAATGGACTGAACCTCTGAAACTGTAACCCAACCCCAATTAAATGTTGTATTTATAAAAATAACCTTGGTTACGGTGTGCCTTCATATTATTATAACCCTAAGTAAAACATTGACTCTGGGGTGGGCAGTGAACTTCAGAGGTCCCCAAGACTATGTCTCCCTTATTCTGGTGTCAGAGTGGATGCTACCACTTTAGACTTGTAAGTTGGCTCTGGGCATCCAAGCTCAGAGGCTCCATGCATGTACAACAAGTAGTTTACATACTGACCCATATCCTTTAGCAAAAAAAAATGGTTTTAAAAGGAGATAGAGGTAGATCTCAGGTGCCTGACATCAGGGAAGCTGAGCTCTGGTGCACAAAAGGGCAGCTGTTACATGTTGAAGGTCATGGTACAGGACACTTTAGGGCCAAAGAGACATAACAGGGACATTCTTGGGACTTAGGTTGCCTGTGCTGCCTCCACACAGAAGCCTGATGATGCCAGTGTAAGCTGGAGGAGAGCCATCTCCATCGGTAGAGGTTGCTGTGATCTAAATGTCTCCTCTACCACACGCCTAGGAAGATATCATCAAAGATGACATCATTGGGAAGCAGCAATTTGGAGGGTTTGCCTTCAGTCATAAAGATGGACTCCTCCCCTGTGTTATTGGAGCACTTATGTTTAAAAAGAACCCCCAGAAAGCTTGCTGGACCTTCTCAGCCCAGGAAAATATAGGCACAGCGCACCATCTACAAGCCAGGTAGCAGGCTTCAGTAAATTTGCCAGGGCTCTGATCTTGGACTTGAAGTCTCATTATCAACAATCCAGTCTCTGAGACTGGAGTGACAGCAAGCTGACTAGTTCCTGGGTGAGGCAGGGATCAGCCAGGAGAGTGATGATATTACAATGTGCTTCTTGATTTCTAGTGAGAACAGAATGCAGATGAATGCTTCAAGGCTAAGCTATATGAGTGGCACGGCTTGGTTATTCTAGGGCCCAAAATATAAAGGAAACAAGAAAAATAAATTGTATGAGAGAGTTGGCAGACTTGATCTCTAATCTTGGTTGCTGACTTGAGTGGCTCTGAATTCAATTAAAATGCATGCATCTGGGCACTCTTATGAGGGATTTTCTTGATCAGGATATTTGAATCAGGAAGATTTGCTCTAAGTGTAGGTGTGGCCTTCTGGTGGCAACGCAGATTTAAGAATGTGAAAGAAGGAGGCTTTGATTTTTGTCTGCCTGCTTTCACTCTCACTGGCAAGTTCATCTCTCCTGTGGCTGCTGCATTCCTTTGCTAATATTCTAACCACCTTCTCTGATATCTCATTGTAGACTGAAGGCAAACTCCTCCAGGAAACTCAAGTGACTTCAGCACCAGGTTAAGATGGCTGAGGCATCAATCATCATAGACTGAGCAGCCAATGGGTTTCTCAATTCCCTTGTATGAAACAGCCATTGTTAGATTATCCAGCGTCCTGTAAGCCAAATTACCTTTTGATGTGTTTGGTGGTTTGAATAGGTGTGGGCCACCATAGATTCATGTGTTTGAAAGCTTGACCCAGGAGGAGTGATACTATTAGGAGCTGTGGCCTTGTTAGAGTAGTTGTGACCTTGTTCTTGTATGTGTGGCCTTGTTGGAGTAGGTGTGGCATTGGTGGAGTGGGTGTGGCCTTGTTGGAGTAGGTGTGGCCATGTTGGAGTAGGTGTGAGTTTGTTGGAGAAAGTGTGCCACTGTGGTGACTTTGCATTGAGATTTGTATATACTCAAACTATCCTCAGTGTTACAGGCAATCCCTTTCTGCTGCCTGTACATCAAGAACTTTGGGCTCCTAGAGCACCAACTCTGCCTGGATGCTCCCATGATTCCTGCCATGATGATAATGGACTGTACCACTGAAACTGTAAGCCAGCTGCAATGGAATCTTGTCCTTTATAAGAATTACCTTGGCTTCTGTGTCTGCAGCTATGAGCATGCACAGGCTACAGAAGAGCCTTGCCTCTAGTGTCCTCCACTGTGGTAAAAAGAAGGTCCAGTTGGACCCCAATGCGACCAATAAAATCACCAATGCCAACTCCTGTTAGCTGATCAGGAAGCTGATTGAAGATGGCCTGATCATCTGGAAGCCTGTAACTGTCCATTCTCAGACTCACATAGAGAAACACACCTTGAAGGGCAGGTATATGGTCATAGGGACTGGAAAGAGTACTGTCAACACATGGGTGCCTGAGAGGGTGACCTGTTTGAGAAGGATGAGGATCCTGCACCGGCTTCTCAGGAGATACTGGGAATCTAAGAAGATTGATCGCCATATATATCACAGCCTGTACCTGAAGGTTAAACGGAATGTATTCAAAAACCAATGGATTCTTATGGAGCAGATCCTCAAACCGAAGGCAGACGAGGCCCAGAAGAATCTACAGGCTGACCAGGCAGAGGCTCGCAGGTCTAAGAACAAGGAAGCACAAAAACGCTGGGGAGGAGCGCCTCCAGACCAAGAAGGAGGAGATCATCAAGACTCTGTCCAAGGAGGAAGAGACCAAGAAATAAAGCTTCCTTCATGTCTGTGCATAGTGACCTCACTGTGGCCTCACATGATCAGTCATTAAAATAAAAAAAAACCTTAAAATAAAAAAGAGATACCTTGCCTATGGTGTCTGTTCACAGCTATGGAAATCTAACTAAGACAATGTGTATTCATTCTGCCATTTCTGTTTCTCTGGAAAACATAATACAATAGCGCTCTAGAGAGAGGAACAAGTACCCACCAGACAACATAAATTCCAGTTTACTCTTCTGGTGAATATGAAGTTGTTGTGGTATTAAAAAAAAAAAAAACTTGTTTTTTGTTTCTTTCTTTTGGGGTTTTGTTGTTGCTGCTGCTGTTGTTGTTGTTGTTTTTGTTATTGTTTTTAAAGAATAAATACATTAAGCCTCTTCATCCCTAACTGGCTGGCAAACACCGAGCCCACATCAGCTAAAGCGATTAAGGCATTAGGAATGTGTTTACACAAAAACATAAAGTTATCGTGTCAAGTTCAGATGAGAGACAACATCGGCCATGTGGGCAAGCCTAGAGAGTCAACCATTTAACACAAACAAATCAGGACACTCTGTCAGAAGCCTGTCAGGCCAACAGAGAGGAGGGCTTGTGTTTTCTGTTGTTATTTACTTTTATGAATATTTGGAGCCACCTGGCTCATTAATCCTTTTTATAATATTAACTCTGGCACTTTTTTCTTGACTCATCAAATATTTCCTTAATGAACTGTCAGCTCACACCCCCCCCCATCTCCATTGTAATGACTTTCAAATTAAGTTCTTCTGGACCACAGGGGTTTTTAGAACTCTATCATGACAGAAAACAAGGGGAAAAGAAACTCTTTCATTGTATTTGAAGAAAGACATAGTCATTTACCTGCCGCCTTCCGACAGTGCTGACAGTTGCCAAGGTCAGTGATGAGACCTCTGCCTCATGGGCACCATCAGAGTCGTGAGATGAGCACTAACAAACCAGGAGGCATTATACTGACATAACCATACGGTGCTCCCTCACCTACAGCCACCGGGTTCCAAACTTCTGGTGTCCCTCCTCCCCTTAAAAGAGAGCTGTTAGGATCCATGCTCAGCATCACCCATGACCATAGTCCAAAGCTCAAACCTTTTAAAAATCAGATGTGTTTATATTATCAAATGTGTGAATGTTTTGTCTACATGGAACTGTGTGCACCAAGTGCCTGCCTGATATCTGAAGATGACAAGAGAGGGCATTAGAATTTCTGAAACTGGCCATCAGTTCAACTGTGAGCCATCATATGGATGCTGGGAATAGAACCTGGGTACTCTTCAAGAGTAACAAGTGTTCTTCATGGCTGAGCCGAATCTCTAAGCCCCAGAATCTGTGTCCTGTCCCCGTAACTGCTTTGCTACTCTATAAAACCACATGGGAGACTTGGTGACCATCCAAGGGAATAGACTTCACCCTTCAATGAAGAGGATGCCATGGCTGGTGGTATTGTAGACAGTAGGAGACTCTGAAGGAAAGTGCCTTGTATAGGTGAGTCTTGTGAAACCAAGACTGGAGGACCACCCTGGACTGGATAGAGATTGGCTTGGGCCATTGCAGAAGATAAAAGAATGATGGTGACAAGGACATTTGAACAATCCCATGAACTATTCAGTCTGGCATCTTAGTTAGGTTTCCACTCTTGAGAAGAGACACCATGACCAAGGACAACATGTAATCGGGGCTGGATTACAGGTTTAGAGGGTCAGTCCATTATCATCAAGGCAGAGGGCATGGCAGTGTGCAGACAGACATGGTGCTGGAGAAGGAGCTGAGAGTTCTACATCATTATCTAAAAGAAGCCAGGAGCAGACTATCTCCCACATGGCTGGGAGAAGGATTTAAAGAACTCACCCCCACAGGGAGACCCCTCCTACAAGAAGGCCAACCTCCTAATACTGCCATTTCCTGGGCAGTGCACATTCAAACCACCACAGGGTCTCTTCACTTATATGATAATTGCACCCTTGTTTTAAAGTCTTGCTTAAAGACTCATGATGTTTGCATGAAGAACATTCATTGGGTCTTGGTGGCTCTAAAACCCCAAGAACATGAAATCCTTTATAACCCTGAAGTATGGAAATGGCATGTGTGCACAGTCCCTCCCTTCCTCTGCAATATCATAATGTTAAGTGTGTGGAGCTCCAGTATGCAATCTTGTAAGTGCCGGCATGTGTGAATTCTTGAGCCACACACTCAACAGAATCAGGCATGAGCCTTCTTTTCTTTTGTTTATGGCTCTGAACTCTGGCCTAGACTAATGGGCCAGTAGTTCCTGGAATGAAGATTTCTGGGTGCAGCCAAAGGCATGAAGGTGTGTGATTTAATTACAGGGCTGAAGGAATCTGGCTGGTTTCATCCTGTACCACATGAGAGAGGAAGTCACTCTGCTCAGCCAATTGCAAAAAAAAAAAAAAATCACAGAGAAAAAGCACGTAAGATGCTTGTTTTACATAGACTAGATCATGAGCCCTGTTCATATTTAAATATCCATATGTACAGAGGAACCATTGCTTTTTGGTTCAGAGATGCCGTCATTTTTAAGCAGGTCAAGATCAGGCAGATCTGGGTGTTTGGTGTGAGAATAACTCTCTTCCTGTGGAGTACCCCTCATGACCACTAAGGTGGCCACATGATCCCAAGTTCACCACCATTCTGCTCAGCCCCATAACAGATGAAGTAGAACACATGATTTGGGGAGATGAGATGGGCAGATTTTAGACCATCTCCTATGCACAGCAGAGAGCACCGTTGAAAGGACTGGAGAAGACTTTGGCTGACCCCAGGCCTTTTCTCACAGAAACAGCTGACAAACCGCCCCACAGTGTTCCAGTTATGGGTGTTTCCTTCAATAACAGTGATTTTAAAATAGCACCTTTGCCTCCCCCTACCTCCCCCAGGTGCTGGGCGTCTGGTCCATGGGCCACCAGGTTTCCTGTAGGAGAAGCCTCTCTGCTTCCCTCAGAGCAGCTCTCCAAGGAAATATATAGCATGTGGTCATTATTCAAATTAGGTTTAATTAATGTAGAACTTGCCCCTAACTTTCCCAGACAACCATGATAATGAGCTCCCAGTTCTCTTACCCTCCAGTTTGTGATGTAAACTGTAGAGCTGCATGTGACAGAAGCTGGGAAGCTGAGGACCCGAAGCAGTTTGACTCCACCGTCTCACAGCTTGCAGAAGTATCTTGGGCCCAAAGCCTGTGTTCATCCATCCTTTCAGGGGAATAGGTGGTCTGGTTAGTTACGTGCTCCCCAGAGAGCCTCTAAGGTTAAAAAAGAGGATCAACTCAAGAGACTTTGTGGCTGTCTCTAATTTGCAGACCTGACCAGCCCCGGCCCTAATTCCTGGCAAACCATTTCATAAATAGTAAGCCAATGGCACTGAGTCACGCTGACCTTTATTCATAGCCTCATGTCCTTGCTCAACAGACAAGAATACACTGCCAGAGTCCTGGAGGAAGCACTATTGTGTCTGTGGTTCGAAGAAGACAGGTTAGAGGAACTGGAGAGTTAAGGGTGATGCTAAAATGGAGAGGAGCTATCTTCTGGTCTCTAGCCTTTGTCTCCTGATGGCTGAGCATGAGAAACATCAACGCAACCAACCCAGCCAAGGCTGCCTGCAGAGATTGTGCACGTTTTCCTAAAGAAATCTCAATCGAGGCTGAGAGACACATGTGCCTGAAAAGATAGTCCATCATTTAAGAGCATGTTCCAAACTCGCAGGGAACCCAAATTTTATTCTTAGGATCGACTTAAGCAGCTCACAGCTGCCTGTAAATCAGCTCCCGGGAACCTGAGGTCCCTTTCTGGCCTCCAAGGGAATGTACAAACAATATGCATGCCCGTGCATGCGTGTGTGTGCACACACACACTCAAATGAAACTGTCCTTACTGAGGGTCAGGAAGTGTATTGCCTGTGGTTTCACGCGGTTACTAATCCACTTTCATTCCTAGATCCAAACGATGTAACTCATAAAACCATCTTGGAACTTTATTTACAAAAAGAAAATCACTGAATAGAAACATGTGATGGACTAGAGAGACGAGTCATTCCTAAAGAGCAATGGCTGCTCTTGCAGAGAACCCGAGTTCCATTCCCAGCACCCACGTGGCAGATGACAACCATCCATGAGTCCAGTTAGAATGGATCAAACATCCTCTTCTGATCTCTAAGGGTATCATATTCATATAGCACACACACAAAGGTGCAAGTACATATAAAATAACAAAATAAATCAAAAAGAAAATTTAAATAAAAACAAGTATATTCAATCACTATATTTTACCTAATTTTTAACTTCACTTTGTCCTTTAACCTTGCTGTAAATTATTGCTTTTGAACAATGGTGCCTGAAAAGCCAAAGAACTGTGTATACAGCTCTCTCTAAATGCCCATGTTCAAATCAGAAATAGTGACAGTCACCTTATCTGTGTAATAAACTCACTAATTTCCCCCTGTGGTTTAGTAGGGGATCCAGCTTTACCTGAATGGAGGTCTCTGAGTGAGACAGGAACTTCTCAGGATGTGACTGCAGAATCCAGTGTCCCCACCACTGCTGACAAAGGACAGAGTCCTCCCCACGGGTCCCACAGACTCCAGATGCTGGTGCAATAATCGAGCCTCTTGATTTCCCTCTCTGTGAGGTAAAGGTATCCATTCACCTGGAATTCATCCAGAACCTTCAAGAGTCAGAAACATCCTGCAGAACAAAGCAGCTTCTCTGGCCCTCTCCAAGGTCCTGAGAACATTCACTAAGTCCAGTTCACTGAGAAGATGAGGGCAGCCTGCCATTGCCACAACCTCCTTGCGAACAGAGAGGGTGGGCAGAGGAGGTAAACACTCTCTTTTTCCCATTCCTCATGGTTCCCATTCCTTACATATTAAATATGCAACTTGCAGACTCATCAGACAAAACACCAGGGGCTGGGAGATGGCTCATTATGTTAGGGATTCAAGGATCATAATTTAAATTCTCAGCCCTGGGCACTCTGTCAGGAGTGGCAGTCATACCGATGTGGGCTCTGCAAACAGGAAGACATCCGGCTGCCATGTACAGGGCAATACTGTAGCCCCACCCCCTTTAAGTCTTACATTCACTCAGTAATCAATAATCATGGGGCTCAGTGAAGAGGCCACTGGCTTGAAGAAGAGCATGAGAACATCGAGTGTGTGCTAATTCAGCCTGATATCACGAACATTCCATGATGTCAGAGCCACGGGCTCCTGGATACCACCTGGACCCATTCTCTTTCTGATTTAACACCTTGATTGGAAAGAACATAATGGGAGGATACTGGAAAAATTCCAGGGTAGACCAGTCCTACCAAGTCCACAGTAGTGAAGTTGTCCCACAGCCACAAACCCTTTCACCCCTCCATCCACTTAAGCCTGTGATTCATGAATGATATTAATAGAAACCAACCAGGCATGGCCATGACTACGGTGCTATGTCCAGCAACAGATGTTTCCTATAGTGGTTATATTAGAATAACCATAACCCAAGAATGCAGCCCACTCATCAGTTCCAGATCACCTTCACTAACAAGGGTGGTGGTGCGGTGTAAAAGGCAGCTGGAACTTAGGCTGTGCCTAAGCTGGTCCTGACTGTAATTGATCTTTTTCTTCCAGAGGGGAAATTGAGGAATGTGATTAGTTTCACATTTGGATCTCTCAGCTCTGATATTGATGCCTTTGCTAGTCAGTGTCTGAGATGGCCCAGAGGCCCTGGGGAATCTGTCTTGAGACAGGAGAGATGCTTTTCATCCTAATTCACCATGGTTCCCCCAAGTTATGACAACATGATTTGCCTGTTCACTTGATGATGTCCTGGCTAGTCTGCTGGCAAACAGAGGAGCAGCACCTCTTCCTCTGCATCTAGCAAGGTCTATTCAACCCCCTTCAAGCCCCAGACATGCTTCTCCCATTTCCTATGAGCACAATGAATATTTAAAGAATTTTAGGGCCCAAAAAATGAGGAAAACTATGTGGTATTTGTCCATTTTGCTTGGGATGGGCCCTCCCAATGTAAGCCCTTCTACTTTTCCACTACCAAGTTCTTCATTATACAAATATATGATCGAACTAATTATGTATCTCTCCCAGCTCAGCTTATAACGCTCATAAGCACTAAACCCGTGTCTGGCTGTACTCTGTTTTCAGCACCTAGGACAGGTCCCGGGTCTTAGCCACATTAAGTGTTTGTTAAACAATGGGGCTTTTTATTCTTATTTTACAGATGAGATGTCTCAGGCAGAGGAAGGTTATGGTAACAGAAAACACTGGGATTCCTACCGTGGTTTCTGAAAGTATTAATGAGTTGAAGACAGAACAGGAGAGCCTAGGTTTCTTAGGTTTGTTCATACAAGGAATTAGCCACAGAGGATGAAAGGTAACACATTCAGCATGGCGAGAACAGCTTAGATTTAGGTTCCTACAATTCAGTGTGGATATGTTCACATCAGCCCCTCCCTAGTTGTGTGGCTTGCCTGGAAGAGTGTTAAGGAAATTGTACATTGAATACTGTTCTGACATGCAAGCATAAATGTTGAGGACAAATAATCTTTCTATGATTATAGCTATAAAATTTTATTTTTCTTGTATTTATTACATTTTATTGTATTTATTGTATTTTGTTGCATTATGTTTGAGACAAGATCTTACAACGTATCTTTCACTGGCCTGGAACTTGTTTTGTAGACCAGGCTGATTAGAAGTGAATCTTTAAAAAACATTCTTAGGAGCAAGTAAAAGCTAGCCAGATATTACCCTGCCTTGATGGACCTTGCCCTGGAGACCCATGTTAATACAGTTATGTGTGCAAAGTAGTGATTAACTGTTATTGATCCTCCTCTATGACTCTGCTGGGAAGGAGCTAAAAGAAAGCTCACAGCCACCATACAGCCAGGCAGAAGCAAGGACTGAACTTGAAATCTTGAAAGAAGAGAGTAGGGACAAGGGCTTGTATCCTGAATCCATGTGAATATTCCAGGAAGCAAAAACTAGTCTATGGTGATAAAGGCATCATCATGGTTTGAATAAGCTTGACCCAGGCTTGTCCCATGCCTGACAACCTAAGTTTGATACCCAGGACCCACATGGTGGAATGAGAGAGCTGACCCTCACATGTTGTCCTTTGACCTCCGTGTGTGTGTGTCTCTGTGTGTGTGTGTGTGTGTGTGTGTGTGTGTGTGTGTGTGTGTGCGCGCGCGTGAGCGCACGATTACAGATTAAAAATTGACTATTTCTTAGACAGATACCAGGTACCGAAGTTTAATCAGTAACAGATAAACCAATTAAACAACCCCATACTAAGGAAATTGAAGCAGTCATTAAAGGTCTCCCAACCAAAAAGAGCCCAGGTCCAGACGGGTTTAGTGAAGAATTCTATCAGACCTCCATAGAAGACCTCATACCAATACTATCCAAAATATTCCACAAAATTGAAACAGATGGAGCACTACCAAATTCCCTCATTGAAGTCACAATTACTCTTATACCTAAACCATGCAAAGACCCAACAAAGAAAGTGAACTTCATACCAATTTCCCTTATGAATATCAACGCAAAAATACTCAATAAAATTCTGGCAAACCTAATCCAAGAGCACATTAAAACAATCATACACCATCATCAAGTAGGCTTCATCCCAGGAATTCAGGGAAGGTTTAATATGTGGAAAACCATCAACGTGAACCATTATATAAACAAACTGAAAGAACAAATCCACATGATCATTTCATTAGACACTGAGAAAGCATTTGAACACCACTTCATGTTAAAAGTCCTGGAAAGAATAGGAATTCAAGGCCCATACAAGCTTCCTATTTCTGGCTGAGCCCAGAGATGACATATTACAATAGCTCACTGTACCCAATATCGGAGGTGGAGAAAGCTGGACTTGCAGAATCATGGACAATTCTGAGAACTTAGGGGAATCCATTACCTCTGCTCACATTCCTGTGCTGAGAGAAAGATGCTTAGAGCCCATGGATACAGGAACCTAGGGAATGTAAGGGAGGTGATCCTTCCAGAATCTACCTGTTTCAAGAGATGAAAGCCAGTGGCCAGTAATAGTAACACAACTGAGAACACAAGCGAGACCAACACTTCTACTCCAAGCAACCAGGCTGGAGGCCTCAGGACACAGAAAACAAGAGTAGTTTCGGACAAGAGACTTTCTGTTTCTGCCTGCACCCATTGCTGATCTGGTCCTATATATCTCTGTACCCACATCTTGGTGGGAGAAAAGAAGTCTATAGGAACAGTGACAAAGAGTTTTACAGGATGGTCATGCCACTGTCAGAGACAGCAAGACCACGAAACACCAGAGAAAACCTGATGACAAGAGTCAAGCACAGAAACCTAAGCAATAGAAACCAAAACTACTTGGCATCATCAGAGCTCCCTTATCCCAGGAAAACAAATATTGGATATCCCAACAAACTGAAAAAGCAAGATGTGGATTCAAAATCATTTTTCATGTTGATGAGAGAGGACATTGAGTAGGAAACAAATAAAACTCTTCAAGATAAACAGGACAACACAGGTAAAAAGTAGAAGCCCTTAAATGGGAAACACAAAATTCCTTCAAGAATCACAGGAAAACACAGTCAAACAGACGAAGGAATTTAAAACATCTAGGATCAATAAGTAGAAATACAAGCAATAAAGAAAGCACAAAGAGAGACAACCCTGCAGGTGGAAAAGCTAGGGAAGAAATCAGAAGTCATAGGCAGAAGCATCAGAAAGAGAATACAAGTGATAAAAGATAAAAATCTCAGGAGCAGAAGATACTGTAGAAAATATTTACACAACCATCAAAGAAAATGTAAAGCTCAAAGAACTCCTTATGGAAAACAACCAGGAAATCCAGGACAGAATGAGAAGATCAAACCAAAGGATCATGGGTAGGTATAAAAGAGAGCGAAGATTCCCATTTAAAAGTACCAGTAAATATCATCAAAAATTATAGGAGAAAACTTCCCTAACCTAAAGAGAGAAATGCCTATAATAATAAAAGAATAATACATTTCTCCAAATAGATTGGACCAAGAAGAAATTTCTCCCTTCACATAATAGTCTAAACACCAAATGCACAAAACAAAGAAAGAATATTAAAGTCAGTAAGCGATAAAATCAGGTAACATATATAGGCATAACTATAAATATTACACCACACTTCTCACCAGAGACTATGAAAGTCACATCCAGAGTGGATTTTATAAAACTCTAAGAGAAAATAAATGCCAGCCCAGGTTACTATCCCCTGCAAATCTTTCAGTCAGCGCAGCTGTAGAAAACAAGATATTTTATGATAAGCTAAATTTGCACAGTATATTTTCACAAATCACGCCGTATGAAAGATAAAAGATGGGAAACTCCAACAGAAGGACAGAAATTACACCCTATAAAAAGCAAGAAAGTAATCCTCTTTCTTCAAACCCAAAAGAAGAGAGTCACACAAACATAATTCCACCTCTACCAAAAAATAACAGAAAACCACAATAACTATTCCTTAATATCTCTTAGCATCAATGCAAATTCTCCAATAAAAAGACATAGACTAACAGACCGCATACATAAAGAAGAACTAGAATTTTGTTGCATTAAGGAAACACAGCTCAATGACAAAAACAGATAGTATCTCAGAATAAAAGGCTGGAAAACAATTTTCCAAGAAAGTGGTCTGTTGAAACATCCTGGAGCATACATTCTGGTATGTAATTGTACCAAAAGTTATCAAAAAAAATGATAAGGACGGACACTTCATTTCCATCAGGAAAAAAATCCACCAGGGTCATTTCTCTATCCTGAATATTTATATGCTACATCCATCGGCACCTAAATTTATAAAGGAAATGGCAATAAAGCACAGGCTAACGAAATAGTCGTGGGAGACTTCAACAACCCACACTCAGCAATGACCAGATCATGGAATGGGAAACCGGAGACACAGATAAATTAACAGATTTTGAACCAAATGGATTTAAGAAATATCTATAGAATATTTCATCCTAGAACAAAAGAATATACCTTATTCTCTGAACTCATGGCACATTCTCCAAAACTGATCATACAGTTGGTCATAAAAGAGTCATCAACACATACAAAAGAATGAAATAATCCCATGCATTTTCTCACACTACCATGACCTAAGGCTGGACTTCAATAACAAAAAAATGTCAGAAAGCCCAAATACACATGGACGTTGAACAATATCTTACTCAGTGATAACTTGGTAGAGGAAGAACTAAAGAAAAAAATTAAAAATGTTTTAGAATTTAAGTAAATTATGGCACAACAAACTCAAACATATGGGAAACAATGATAGTATAGCTAAGAGGAAAACTAAAAGCTCTGAGTGTATCCAAAGTGAAACTGGAGAGAGCATACATTAGCAGCTTGACAACAAATAAAAAACTTCAAAAACAAAAAGAAGCAGATACACCAAAGAGGAGCAGAAGGCAGGAAATAATCAAACTAAAGGCTGAAATCAACTAAGGAGAAACAAAAAGAACTCTACAAAGAATCAATAAAACCAGGAGCTGGATTCAAGGGTAAATCAACATGATAGATAAATCAGAGCTAGAATAACAAAAGGGCACAGAGAAAATATCCAAATAAGAAAATAATAAATGAGAGGGAAACAAAACAACAGAATCTGCAGAATTTCAAAATCTCATCATACCGTATTACTGAAATTTATATTCAAGAAAATAGATTATCTGGATCAAATGATCAACTTTCTATACAGGGAGCAGTTACCAAAGTTAAGTCAGGGTCAGATAAAATGTCTAAACTGTACCATGAATCCTAAAAAAAATTAGAAACAATAATTAAAGGGCTCCCAATTCGGAAAAGATCCCAAGACCAGATGATTTTAGTTGAAAATTCTATCAACACTTTCTAGAACCAAATACCACTATTTTTCAAAATATTCCACAAAATACAAACAGAGGAACACTACTCAATTCCAACGAAGAAGCCAAAGTTATGCTTAAACCAAAAGCACACAAAGGCCCAATAAAGAAAGTGAACTTCAGACCAATTACCGTTATGAATATTGACAAAAAATATCAATCAAATCATTGGAAACCATATCCATGAACACATCAAAATGATCATCCATCACTATAAAGGAGACTTCTTAACAGGAATGCAAGGATAGTTCAATATTGAATTCCATTAACATATTTCACTAGATAATCAAACTGAAAGAAAAAAAATACATTTTCATCTCACTAGATGCTGCGAAAGCATTTGACAAAATAAAACACCCATTCATAGCCAAAGTCTTACAATGATAGGAATTCAAGGCCCATACTCAACAACAGTAACGTAATGTACAGCAAACCAGTAGCCAAAAATCAAACTAAATGAAAAGAAACTTGAAGCTTTCCCTCTAAAATAAGGGACTAGACAGGGCTATTCATTCTCTCCATACTTATTCAATATATTACTCAATGTGCTAGCCTGACCAATTAGAAAACAAAAGGAGGACAAAGGGATACAAATTTTAAAGGAAGAGGTCAATATATCACTATTTGCAGGTGATATGATAGTATACTTAAGTGACTCCATAATTTCCACCAGAGAAATACTGCACGTGATAAGCAGCTTCAGCAAAGTCCTAGATATAGAATTAACTCAAACATATCAGTAACCTTCCATGAATAAACAGACCAAGAAGGAAAATAGGGAAATGACACTCTTCACAGTAATCACAAATAACAAAAAATACCTCCGCGTAACTCAAACTAGGCAAGGGAAAGCGCCGTATGAAAAGAACTTAATTTCTCTAAAACAAGAAAATCTCAGACGATGTAAAGACTTGTCATATTCAAGGACTGGCAGTAATGAAGTAGCAAAAATGTCCCTTAGCCAAATGCAATGTACAGATTCAATGCAATCCCCAAGAAAATTTCTGCAAAATTCTTCATACAGTTAGAAAGAGAAATAGGCAAGTTCATTTAGAAAAAGAAAAAAAAAAAAAAACCAAGGAAGTGGAAACTATTCTCAAAGTAAAAGAAATTCTGTGGAAATCAACATCCCTAACCTCAGGTGGAATACCCAGCAATAGTGATAAAAATTATATAGAATTGGTACAGAGACAGGCAAAGAGAACACCTGTGTTGGTTCATCTAGATATCAGCATGTAAATTAATGTAAATCCATCCATTCTTATCACGCTGTACAAAGCTGAAGTACAACTGGATTAAGGGCATCCAGAAAAAAAGAGATATACACAAACCAATAGAAGAAAAAGTGGGGAAAAGCTTGAAACATGATAACAATGGAAAATTTCTTGAATAGAACACCAAACTAGTAGCTTATTTTTTATGATGAAGAGTTGACTGATTGGACCTTGTAAAAATGCAAAGTGTCTGTAAGGCAAGGAATACTGTCATTATGACAAAATGGCAACTAATATCTTGATAAAAAATCTTTGCCATCATATTAAGGCCTTTTCTTTCTAATGAATTTAGACAGAGCAATTCTCTGCCGCATATGTGGCTGGAGTCATGGGTCCCTCAATCTGTACTCACTAGTGGGTGGTTTAATCCCTCGAATTTCTGGTGGATCGGGTTGGTTGATATTGTTGTTCTTCCTGGGGTTTTGCAAACCCCTTCATCTCATTAAGTATACTCTCTAACAATTTCATTGAACCCCCCCCCAAGTTCAATCCAGTGATTAGCTACAGTCTTCCTCACCAGTCTCAGTAGCGTTCTGTCAGAGTCTCTCAGGAAATTTCCATATCTGACTCCTGTCAACAAGGACTTGGTGGCATCA
Organism: Rattus norvegicus; assembly: GCF_021556685.1. Lineage (NCBI taxonomy): Eukaryota > Metazoa > Chordata > Mammalia > Rodentia > Muridae > Rattus > Rattus norvegicus. Next base: position 9,553,443 of record NC_141555.1, read on the forward strand.
GCAATAGTGACTGGTTTGTGTGACTGCATATGGGACAGATCCCCACGTGGGGCAGTCTCTCTTTGACCCTTTCTTCAGTCCCTGCTTAACTCTTTATTCTTGAATTTCCTCCCATGAATATTGTTTTCTCCCTTCTAAGAAGTAATGTAACATCTGCATTTTGGTCTTCTTCCTGCTTGGGATTCACATGACCTGTGTATACTTTCTTATGTATTCCACACTTTTGGGATGATACACACTTCCAATAAATGTATACAATTTGTGTTCTTTTGTGACTGGGTTACCTCACACAGAATGATAATTTTTGGTCTATCCTAAGAATTTTATGCAAACATTGTATTTGATAGGTTAGAAGACCACAGGTGTGTAAATGTACTATATTTAATTTATTCATTACTGTGTTGAGGGACATCTGGTTCCTTTTCAGCTTTTGGCTATTATAAAAAATAAAGGTTGCTCTCAACCTGTAGCATCATGTGTCCTTCTTATATGTTGGAGCATCTTTTGGGTATATATCAAAGAAATGGGATTGTGGTATCCTCAGGTATCCAACTTTGTGAGACAATTCCAGACTGATTTCCAGAATGGTTATACCAGCTTGCAATCTGACCAACAATGGATGAGAGTTCCTCTTTCTCCACCTCCTTACCAGAATATGTTGTGAATTTCTTATCTTAGCCATTCTGAGTGGTGTGCTGTGTAACCTCAGAATTTGTTGATTTGCCTTTTCCTGATGGCTAAGGATGTTGATATTCCACAGTAGAGAATTCTTTGTTTAGTGCTATTCACAATTTTTGAAAGGACTATTTGATTTTCTGGAGTCTAACTCTTTGAGTCTTTGTATAGATTGATTTTAGCTCTCTATTGAAAGGATGATTGGTAAAGATCTTTTCTTAACCTATTGATTATACCTTTTTTCCAAATTCCAGGTGCCCTATCACTTACAAAAGGTTTTGAAGTCCCATTTGTCAATTCTTGATCTTGGAGCATTTTGTTGTTCTGTTCAGTAATTTTCCTCACTTTTTCTCCTATTAGTTTAAGATTATATGTTTCTTGTGGAGATACTTGATCCACTTCGACTTGAGCTTTGTACAGGGGGATAAGAATTAATTGATTTCCATTCTTCTACATGCTTTCCTCCAGTCAAATGAGAATCATTTGTGGATAATATTATCATTCCATTGGATGGTTTCGGTTCATTGTCAAATATCAAGTGGCCATAGTTGTGTGCCTTCATTTCTGGGCCTACAATTATATTACATTGATCTACCTGACTGTCTATTTACTATTCCCATTCAATTTTTATTATTATTGTTCTGTAATACAGCTTGAAGTCATCGATAGTGATTGCCCCAGAAGTTCTCATATTGTTGATGAGTGTTTTCTCTATCATGGGTTTCTTGTTATTCCAACTGAATTTCCAAATTGCTCTTTCTAACTCTGTGAAGAATTCAGTTGGAATTTTGATGGTGATTGTCTTGAATCTGTTGATTGCTTTTTGCAAGATGGCCATATTTACAATATCAACCCTGCACATGCATGAGCATGGGAAATTATTCCATCTTCTGAGATCTTCTTCAATATTTTTCTTCAGAGACTTGAAGTTCCTGTCATACAGAACTGTCACTTGCAGGTTTAGAGTCAACCTGAGGTATTTATTATTTTTTGTGACTATTTTGAAAGCTGTCCTTTCCTTAATTTCTCCTCAAACTGTATATCCTTGAAGTAGAATGCTACTGATTTGTTTGAGGTAAGTTTACATCCAGCCACTTTGTTGAAGTTGTTTATCAGTTGAAGGAGTATTCTGGTGGAATTTTTGGGGTCACTAAAATATACTATCACATCATCTAAAAATCATGATATATTAACTTCTTGCTCTCTAAATTTTTCTTTTTTGCCTCGTGTTTTTGTCTAAATTTGTGAATAAGACTTCCAGTACTATATTGATGAAGTAAGTAGAGATTAGGCAACCTTTTCTAGTTCGTGATTTTTGTGGTATTGCCTCAAATTTCTCTCCAGTAAGTTTCATTTTGCAACTTTTTTTTTGTTTTTTTGTTTTTTTAATATTGCTTTTACTATATTTAAGTATGGGCGTTGAATTCCTAATATTTTCCAAGACTTCTAACTTGAAGATATGTTGATTTTTTTTTAATTTTTTTATCAGCATCTAATAAGATGATGATTTGTTCCCACCCCCAGGAGTTTATATACTTGATTCTCCTATATGCTGACGTCCAGTTGAACCATAATTTCTTGATAATTCTGTCTTTTTTAATTTAATGGTTTTAGCACCTTTGTCAAAGACAAAGTGACCATAGGTGTGTGCATTCATTTCTGGATCTTCAGGCTAGGATATCTGGTGAAATTTTCAATTCCATGGATGGAGAAACCAAGACATTCCATGACAAAGCCAAATGTACATAATATCTTTCCACAAATCCAATCTTACAAATGATAGTAGATGGAAACTTCCAACACAAGAAGGGAAACTACACCTTAGCAAAATGTAGGGAATTAATCTTTCAACAGACCCAAAAGATGATAGCCACACAATTGTAATTACATTTCTAACAACAAAAATAACAGGAAGCAACAGTCCATTTCATTTAATATCTTTTATCATCAATGGACACAATTCCCCAGATTAAAAGACATAAACTAAGAGACTGAATATGTAAAGAGGATCCAAGATTTTGCTCCATACCGTAAATACATTTTAGAGATAAAGACAGAGTATCTCAGGGTAAAATGATGGAGAAAAATTCTAAGCAAAGGTTCCCAAGAAAAAAGCTGGAATAGCCTTTCTAATATTGAACAACATTGACTTACAACAAAAAGGTATGAAAAATGATTAGGAAGGGAACCATACCTGTCAAAGAAAACATAATACTAAGATGAACTTTCAATTCTGAACAACTATGTTTCAAATGCTAGGACACCTAAATTCATAAAAGAAACATAGCTATAGCTCAAAGCAAATATTGCAACACACACAATAAATTGTTGGAGACTTCAATTCTTCACTCTCATCAACGGAATATTTATGGAAACTGTAACTAAACAGATATGATTAAAATAACAGACTATTCTAATAACTTAAAAAATCCAAATGGATTTAACAGGTATTTAGATAACATTTCATCCTAAATCAGAAGAATTTACCTTTTCCTACGCACTTCATTGTAACTTCTCCCAATTTGACCATATACTCATTCACAAAACAGGCCTTAATTGATAACAGAATATTGAAGTAATCCTATGCATCCTATCAGATCACCATGGACTAGGGCTGCTCTTCTATATTTTATTATTTTTTGCATTTGTTTAAATTTCGATGATTTATTTCTGTGGTATTTTTGAAACATCATCTTTCTTGATAGATTGTCAATATGCAATAAAGACTGGGTTAAACTTTGTGGTAGTTCTTCCATTTTTTCCTCTAGAGTAGCAAGAGTGAGCTCTTCATTCCAATCTTGGTTTATGTACTACATTTGAGTTAACTCTTTGTGCATACTTAGCTTTTAATGTTTTCCTGTTTGTTTGAATATATATTCGGATTATCTAACCTAACAAATTTGTAATTTTATAATGAAATTTTTAATTTCATAACTTCTGACTATAACTTTGATCTCATTTTTCTTATATTTTTTCTCCATTTTAAATGCATTTTTCTTTGTGAATACTTTTCCCTCTTTATGCCTGTTCGTGACTTTATGGGATTTTGTTAATGTTCATCAATGGAAAAATTCATTTTATTCTCAGCAGCAGCCATATATGAAGGAGAATACAAGAGTTAACAAGCTATTTCAATAGGATGGATTACTAATTAAAAATAAGAATCTCTGAAACAAAGAACAGTGATGAATTTCACACTACCCTTCCCCAAAGACCGCAGCATACAATAATGCCAGGTAGTGTGCTGTGCTCATGTGGTGGTGGGAAATAATTTATGGAAGAATAAAACCACATACCACAGAAAATTTAAAGAATCCCTTTTCCCCTACACACAGATACATAATGTGATTATAGGGTGGTCAATACAAATAATTGAAGCAGAAGTAAACAATTATGTTGCTACAAGAAATTGATGGCAAGGAGGAATTTCAAACCATGGTCAACTATATAATTGTGAATATTTGTTCCCCAAATTGAGGGTTTTTCCCCAGGACAGTAATAGTTGGTCTGACCCACATTTTATCTATTCAAAGTGGGGAACCATGGCCCTAGTGGGAATGATGAAGACAAAAAAACAAAAACAATAGCAAAAGGGTATATTAATAGAAGAAAACCATTAATGCAAACTACCACAAACAACTTTACATTCGAACCTGAAAAAGCAACAAAACTTAAGTGACATTTGAGCACCCTATGTGAAGACAAAAGTGAGTGAGTCATGGAATTTCCCCCTTTCATGTTATTCAAGTACTTTACAAAAACAGGAAACTCAGCCTGCTTTTCCATGATTTATTAAAGGTTTTTATAGCCCTCTTGTATTAAAATACTTGAAAGTAATGATAGCTGCTGTCTAGGTTTTTTCCAAGTTCACAAATTTCTTGAAGTAAAGTTCCAAAACGTAACTAGGCCCAACCCTGAGCTGCATAACTATGACAAGGCAATATTGACATATATTTTCAATGGCCAAGCACTAAAGTACTATACTATTCAGTACAGTGATCCAAATTAATTCAAAGAGCTCAAGAGAGTAGGAAGATACATCTAAAAAAGGGTTAGAAAAGTGTAGAAGAATCAACTCCTTGCTCGTTTATGAAAGCATTTAAGGTTCTGCAGTAAGTCCTAAGAGGCAGTATTCAAGTAGCAATGGGAAGAAAGAATTCAGGACAAGAAAGGGAGATAAACTAGCATGGTGGATTTATGTAAGAGAAATACTTAGAAATTAAAATGACTTGTAAACTTAAAAAAAAGTTTTTTTTTCATTATTTTCTCATTCCAATCAAAACAGACACCCATGAATAATTCCCCTGTAAGGTTTCCATAAAACTGGTTAAACAAAAATTAACATAAACATTTAAATGTTTGAAAATGAAACAACAAAAAAAATTGCGTAAGTTTCAGAGCAGGATCACAGGGAAATGAGATGAATCTGTTCAAGATGAAACCTAGAGTGGCAAGTAGAATCTACAATTAAGAACTGCATGAGAGGGGCAGTGGAGTAGTGACAGGAACATGGCCAGGCCTGACAGATAAGGCTGGTCCCTTTACAGGGACAAAGAATGAGGTAAGAAAATATTTAAAATAAAGCAGAACCTTTCCTTTCTTCTCACCTCAAGTATCCCATCCCTAAAAAAAAAAACATTTTGATAATAATACAGAAGAGATATGGTATGTCACTCATTTCCCGTTTGCTTTTAACCCTCTTCCGAAGTCAGGAAATATAAACATTTCGAATATCCAAGAAGAAAAATTCATCGGCAGGTATATGGATGTCCTGTGGACCAAGTGACAAACTGAAAAATGTGATGGCAGAGGAGATGGAGACTGTCTCATTCAACAGAGCAGAAATGTGTCTGCCCAAGTAAAGAAGGGATAAGGCAGCCATAACAGGTTAATTAGCTCTCATAACATTTAGCTTATTTACATTATTCATAACTATACTTAGTTCAAATCACTTTCCAGCTCAATCTTCATTCTTAATGATGCTGATCTATCCTGCAATGTGTCTGTACCATCTTCTCTTCCTAGTATTGGCTTTCATCATGGGGATAATAGATGATTGTGTCTGCATAGGCGATGTTTTTATTTCTTTATATCACTCCCTTTACGTACTATATGTGTAGGAACATTTAATGAGTTTCATTTGGAGAAGGTTTGAATGATTGTTCTAAAATATATGGTTTAAAACTCTATTGAGATTATTTAGAAAATATCAGGTATCCATTCTCTGTAAATAATTGCTTCTCTCATATGATAAAGAAACAATAAAATTTTATTCTAGCCAAAATAATTCTCTATAATTTTAATATATAAAGATACAGAAGAAAATTGAGATAATGTGGAATATTAGATCAGCTGAACTGCATGTTCATTTATTTAAGAATAACAGAATCATTGAGATGTTTCTGGAACATAATATAGGAAGAATAAACAAAGCATTGAACAAATAGTGGCAGAAGAAAAGGGTCATTTTGTTAAATGTAGCTTACCTTCAGATACACTGCTTTCTTTTATTTAGTAAAAATTCAATTTAAATACACTTCTTCAGTGTTTTTCATCCTGCCTTTGACTCTATTTTCAAAGCTCTATCCCATAACTAGCATGATTATTAAATTTAAAACCAAGAATTTTGCGTGTGTTAATCACATTCTGCATTTCCTTACTTGTGATTTATTCTGTTCCCAATGGCAAAGTTGTGTTGAAGTCAGGAAGAATTTGTGGCTCACTTGATGAAAATTTTCTGAAAGCATATATTATTCATAGTTTTAAAATGCTGTGCATATATTTCATAGTACTGGATATTATAGTTTAAAATCATCTGGATAAGGAATTTTTGCATGAATATCATAACACGCTAAACTACTATAGAGGAAACATAGAAGAGCTAGATATTTATTAAATATTTTTACTCTTCTAGTGTTTGTAACTTTACAAAATATGGGCAAATCACTTCTTTCCGTTAAATTCACATTCATGAGCTATTACATTCTAATCAAACATCTGTGTCAGCTCCCATAAAGTTGTAATAATGCTAATTGCAATCCAAAATGTTTGCAGTAAGTAAATGGGCAAATTATTTGTCCGCATGTACTAAACAAGCATCTAATGTAAGCTTAGGTTTGCTCTTAATGAAATAAGAAATACCAGATATAATGGGAAAAATACATCTATTAAAGTAAATTTTTTGTTTTATAACAGCTATTAATTCATGGTCTGAGTAATGGCTTGAATCACCAAACCTTGAACAGTAAATTGGAATTTCTAGTGAGTTAGAGGATCTCTCAAGCATCTCCAAGTAAATCGATCTAAAATATATTCCTTTAAAATTCTCCTAAATACACTTATCATGAAATATACCACATCACAGTAAATAACTCAAACATATTTTTATTTGCTAAAACAAGACATTGTCTTTCTTTCTTCCAGCCCTCCCCATAATCAGTCTACTACCAAACAACATAAATTTCCAACATAGATGTCTGATATGAATCTTTTTCTTTATCACTGACACTAGTTCCAGATTGACTTCAAAAACATCCTTCAAATCATTTTGTGTATAATTTCATAATACATAAGTAACCAGAGTCCCTTATTATGTACATAGAGAGTTAAAAAAAACTTATTTCAAACTATTCAATGATTTCTTTGACATTTTCCATAAATAAACATTTATATCTCTCATATTGTTTCTGTAAGCCCATATGTGATATCTAAGCTTCAGCTTTATTTGGTCCCGTCTTCCATCACTAACTCTATACAAACTCCAGGGTGTTGAGATGGGAGTGGGTGGGAAGAAAAGCATCATCACTGAGGCTGGGGGAGAGATAATTGGAGAGAGGGGATCCAGGAAAGGGGATAACTTTTGAAATTTAAATACATAAAATTCCAATTAAAAAGAGACAGGAAGTGTTTATTTTGACCCATTGTTTTAGGTGGAAAGCAGAGCAACTCGAGTTTGATGGTCACATTGCAGACGTGGAGGGTGTTCCATATATAGGTGTTTCCCTTGCTGTTATGTATCTGTATAAAAGATAAATATACAGAAGCCACAAAAAAACTTAGGTTAGAAAAGCACATATAGCTGTCAATAAGAAATGGGAGGCCACCGGGATCAAGTCGGTTTTCCTCAAGACCACATAGACCACATGTGTATTCATCAAGACAAGAGACAGGAGCAGGCCACAGAACTCAACAAGAGTAATCAATGCTTGTGAGTCACCATGTTGTTGCCATGGTCTGAACTCAGGTCCTCTGCAAGAGCAGTAATGGTTCTCAACTACCAAGCCACCTCTCCAGTCACACACAATCATTGTTTATACAATCCCCCAAACACAGCACCTCTTGATGTGTGTAAACACACATACTAGACTTGCAGTGTGATTTATTTGTGTAAATGTTCATTCAGTGTGATACAAAGACTCTTGTATTCATAAATTTTGGCATAGCCGTTTTCACTTGGAGGTTCTCTTCATTCTCATCTTTGGTGTTTACATACATCTTCTAGAGAGGAACAACCCTGACAGCCTACCCCGCCTCCCCGCCATTTGCAGCTATGCCTGCCTTTCCTCACTAATTTAAACACCACCTCACATTCTACTCTTTCATTTTGTTCAATGTAGTAGACTCTCCAAAACCATAAAATGGAATCCCAGATGGAGAGGGAAGAAGTTTTGCTGTTTGTTACTTTGTTTTCCTTTAGTTGCTTTTTCCCACTTCCACTGGTTTGAACTTGTGACCCATTCAGTGGCAGGTACTTAATTCAGCCAGCATTTTGAGAAGGTCTGTGGGTGGTGTGTGATAAAAGGAAAATTGCTGGAGAGAACTCACTGCGATTTTGACAATAAATTCAAAATGTTTATTGACTTGATTTTTCAGTTACACAAAACCCTGGACGGCACTGACTCCAAATAAAACTTCACATTTGACAATTTCCTCAAAGGGAAAAAAAAAGCCTTAAAAACAAAATTGATCCCACAAAATAAGCCCTAATTTGTAATGATTGACCCTCTATACAGAGAAACATTATTTTTTTTTCTAAAAAGACGATTATGGTTTTTTTGTTTAAAAATTTCATATACTTATATAATGAGTTTTAGTTGTTTCCTTTCTGTATTTCCCTTCCCAATTCCCCTCCTTCATCCCCCTCCCTCATTCTCCAATCCCATTCTTCAATTCCCCCTTGCTTTCTCCCTAATCCTCCTCCTTCATCCCCTTGGTCACCCCCTTCTCTCACTCAATTCCCTTTCCAATTGGCACCGATATTTTGAATAAGTCCCCCCTCCTATTTCATGTCTCTTTTCTGTGTGTAATCCTTAAGTTTAATTAGTTACATGAGTACAGAAGAATTCGACAGAACAACTTATCTATGGGTACAGGAATGAAGAAGGGGGTGAAGCAGAAATTTCTGGTTTCTTTGGAGACTCAATTGTGCCATGGATGTTATTCAGGAAACTGCCTTAAGAGAGGATGTTTTTCTTAGAACAAATAGAGGGTGTTTTTGGTAGCTGCCTGGGAAAAGGGCATGTGATGTTGATAAATGGGAGGAGTATAACCCTGGAAAACAGTGGGCAACATCATGGCATTGGCTTGCCTTGCCACTCTTGGCTGATGCTCATTGGACTCTAATGACACTGGTCTTCATTGACCATGCTGTGGCATAGGTTCACCTTTCCTTCCTCACTGACCATTGTTTGTCATGATTTTGTAGAGAAAAAAAGCACCAGAGAACTTCTTGTAGTGACATTGCAGTGGCTTCTTGATGCCTCCTCGAACCCAGGCCAATTGGAAGAGCTCAGCAATTTCTTCTGGGTTGAACTGTACTTGGTGATTCGTGAATGGTGTTTGCAAGTAGATTGACCTACCTCTGCTGATTCATGCAACTGAACTGATATCCTGATGATGAAGGTTTAAATTGCCCCAGAGAACTATTTCTAAGCAGGTCCACATCGTCCTTTGTTTGCCCTATTATTCTTTCCTTTCCACTACCTCTGGTGTGTGGTGGGCTAAAGGAAGTTTAAAAGGTTTAAGAACTCTTACTAAAGTAGGTCTTGGAAAATCTAAGCCTGCAGGATAGAACCCCTCCTCCAATAAATGTTGATTGCCAAGGGAGGGGAAGGTCTTTATGGCCTCTCCATCTGTAATGAAGTGTTGAGGGGCCTAGTCTTGTGCCCATGATCATAGCCGCAATATGTTTAACAGTTCAATGACTAGGTCCAATCTAAAAGATATCCTTTTGCTGTCTACTTCCCCATTTTCTGGTTCATATATTCCTTCCACCCACTCTTTCATGATGTTCTCTGAGCTGTGGAGGAGAAGACTTAGCTTTCCTATTTCCACCTGAACAGTTCTACACCCCTGATTCCCAGCACTTTGTCCAGCTGTACGTCTCTGCCCATGGTAGTCAGAGGCTTGTTCTCTGATGAGAACTGAGTGCAACACTGATCTGTAGATACAAATATAAATGTTTGAAAGGAAGTTCGACAATTTATTTAGCATTAGGTTCTTTCATAGGGCCTGTATCACCCAAACCATAGGTTCTTGACGACTTTACAGAACCTGGTGTATATTCCCTGTTGTGGAATATGCCTTGTATCAAATTGGAAAGCCACTGGTTACTCCCATGACTGTGATGCCACTAACACATTAGGGTCATGTCTTCCCTGACATTTTAGCGTGAATGGTTCAACCCTTAGTAAGGTTGTAGATGATTTTCTCCCCTAGAAGCCTACATAGCACTTTCTTGAACCATGAAGGCTATCCATTATAGAGGATGCTTCCACCTCAACTTCACATTGACAATTCTGTGACCTGTGACCAAAAGGATTCAGTATCCTTAGAAATAAGGTCTTACCATCAAGTTCTGGAGGGCTACATAGAACAATGGCAACAACCTGTAAAGTTGTGAGGGCTTTTGTGATCTTGCTGGTCAGCAACTTACAGAAAGACATTCCATATCTGGCACTGTGATTTTTGCTTAATTTTGGTTTTCTGTTGCTCTGATGAACACACTCACCAGAGCCAACTTGGGAAGGGAAATCTTTTTTTTTTTTGGTTCTTTTTTTCGGAGCTGGGGACTGAACCCAGGGCCTTGCGCTTCCTAGGTAAGTGCTCTACCACTGAGCTAAATCCCCAGCCCCGGGAAGGGAAATCTTTATTTAGTTTTATCTGTTCCAGCCCATTATCAAGGAAAACCAAGACAGGATTGTGAAACAGAAACTACAGAGACTGCTCACTGGCTTGCTTCTAAGCTCATATTCAACTGTTTTTACAGAGTCCAGACTCACCTACATAGGACGTTGCTGCCCACAGTAGACCAGGCACTCCAATATCAGTTAACAGTCAAGGAAATGCCACCTAGACATAGTCAAGGCCAATCTGATGGAGGAATTTCCTCAACCTAGGTTCTTTCTTCCTAGACTAGCCATCAAAGACTAGACTAGAAATCAATGAAAATAAAAAAAAAAAGAAAAGAAATCAATAGCTTCAGGGGGAGCATGGCTTTTCCATGGAGGGTGCCTCCATTTGAACTCAACAGTTGTTCTCCTAGGTATATTCTGAAACACAGTGTTTTATAACCCCTCTCACCAAACCCTGTTCTAACCTAACCACCTAAGGGGAGATGGAGTTGAAAGTAAGTTTTAAAAAAATAATTGGTTCAGAAAGAAATGATTCTTGGAAATAAAACAAAAAAGGAAGCATTTCTGCATCCTAGATGCTTTCCTCGCAACATCTGTGCAACAATAATGAAAACCGTTACGTTCTAGGTACCATAATTTCCAATGTTACAAATCATATACATAATACTGCTTATTGTTCATAAAACACATTGGCACTAATCATTTTGATGTATTTTTCTAACTCACTCCTAATGTAATTCTGATGAACTGGAATTGTTCGTCTGCTCATTTATACATGAGGGAAGTGAGGTTTAAACGACGAGCCAATTTCCCAATACTCTAATGTAATAAATGGCAGAGTAAGACAGCCGCACTTTCTCTGCCTTCATGGCATGGCCTCGTGAGAATTGCAAGTCAGGATACCATGGCAGGGAATTCCAAGGATCAGTACATGGCAGCTGAAAGTTGTCTTGGATGCAAGACTGGGAGTAAGGCTCGAGTCAGCCAAGCCCCAGCTCAGGATTCCTGAAACTGACCACCATAATAAGTTAGAGAGCGAGAAGACTAAACTAAACATTTGGGAGTCCTCAGCAGGTTGTATACATCCATTGCTGAGGGTTCATAATTATGTCGGTCTTTGTGGGGGTGGAAACGAACACTTATTTAGATCCCCGCCTCCTACTATGTGCTACTACAGTGGGGGCAATGCCTTAAGTCCATGGTTTTTTGTTTTGTTCCTGTTTGTGTGTGTGTGTGTGTGTGTGTGTGTGTGTGTGTGTGTGTCTGTGTGTCTGTGTGTGTGTGGACATGCAGGAACGTGCAGTTTATAATGTAGGGACTAATCCATTTCTCTTCTACCTTATTCATTGAAGCACCATTTCTCAGGCAAACCCAGAGTTCACCAATATGACTAGTCTTGACTACTATCTTGCCCTGGGTATCTGCACTATCTCTACCTCCCTGGACTTGGATTCAATGTGAACCACAAAGCCTACCCATCATTTACCAGAGACCTGTAAGCCATATCCTCAACTGCTAAGGTTCAAGTCCCGGTGTTGGGCCCATCTCGTTTACTTTTGTTTTCTTATTTTTTTTTTGTCTTGGTCATAATATCAGAACCAGGTTAAGGTATGGCTGGCTCACTCAAACAATCACTCAAATCTCTCCACACAAATGTGTCCTAATAAGGAGGAGGACCCTGCTGACTCTTTGTTCTGTAAAGTCTTACTTTAACAGATGAGTTAAAGGATGGGATTATTCTAGTAGGTGATTGTGGATGCTTTTTTTGATGTTGAAGGAGGCTGGCAAATGAGGGGCCACAGCTGTGTCACTTATAATAACAGATACAAAGGTGAGTGTGGTAGTGCATACCTATATTCTCAATACTTGAAAAGATCACAAGTTCAAATCCAGCCTGGGCTACATAGTAAGTCCAAAGGAAGCCTGGGCTACAGAGTAAGTCCAAGGACAACCTGGGCTACGTAGAAAGTCCAAGGTCTGCTTGGCCTACTTACATGACTCTTCTACAAACAACAACCTTTTTTATTTTCTTTTTCGGTTTCTTCTAAACTGATACCAGTGCTGTAGTTTGGGGTTGCGGAGGAGAACTTTCGTCATGTCTGATCGTCCTGGATCTCCCAAGCAGCATGGCAAACAGTGCAGCAAACAAGTCTGTTTCGATTGGGAAATGCTGTGTGAAGAAATGGCTCTACGATGGGAAAACGCCTCGGGAGACTGGGCTTGGATCTTGTGCTAGTTTTCTCATGATAAAAACAATGATGTTCTCAACCACACTCTGTGTTGGGAATACAGTGCTGTGCTTCCTTTTCAATACTGCATAATCTCCATATGGCAACCCTGGATATCTTGTCTGATATTAAACAGATTATAAGAGAGAAAAGTTGAGTAGAAACACTGTCATTAAAAAGGGTTTAAACGGTGAATATTTTTTTTTAATTTTTGTCTGTGGTACCAGGTCCAGTGTTCTGCATAAACTCTAAAACGTGGCAATTTCTTTTTTTTTTTTTAAATCGCCAAACAGAATGGACCTTACACTTTCTATCTAGGTCTAATTGAGACGATGAAATACCATTCTTTGCTTTAAAAAAGAAAACTAATTGTGTTTCATTGTCTTTTTGTGTTGTTAATTTCTTATTTTTACTGTTTTGGGGTTCATTTTAACAATTATTTTTTTCATTGAATTAATTATTTTCTTATTTTCTAGTGTACATAAAAATTTAGGTTGCTGGTCTTTGTTTCTAATCTAAGAATTAGTGTTGTAAATAAAGTTTCCTCTTAGCTCCGTCATAGTTATATCTCACACATTTTGACAGTATTTTTCCTCTCTTCTTCTTTTTTTCTTACTGTTACAGAGTTTCATTATTTCTTGGCATATGTATTATTTGTGAATGTGTAATTTAATGTTTCTGGACTGGGAGACTCCTGTTCTCGCTCATTGATGACTTCTATTTTAGTTTTGCTGTATTAGCTGAACACCTCCTGAGGGGCTGGAGATGCAGCTCAGTGGACAGAGTGCTCACTTGGCTCTCACATAGCTCTGGGCTTCACCTACAGTACGTCATAAGCCTGGTGTGGTGGTACATGCCCATAGTCCCATTACCAGGAGGAGAACCAGTAGTTTAAAATCATCCTTGGGTGCATAGTGTGTTTGACGCCAGCCTGGGCAACATGAAACCTGTATAAACAAATATGTCCCACAGGACATCTTTTCTTAGGCATTTGCCACACTTTGTTCTGTGTTTTCTGAGTGTGTGAAAAGTCCAAGTGTACTTAAAGGAAAAGAAGAACCTGCTGCTACTACGGACTGTCAGTCAGAGAAGTTGGCTGGTGAAGCCATCTCATCCTAGCTGGTGTTCTGCCTGCTTCTGTTGCTGATGAGCTGATGCATGCCCACAGCTTTACTCATAATCGTCCTGCTTCCTTTTTAGCTGTACCCATTCTTGCTTCCTGCTGAGGCTGTGATGGAGTACTGACACAAAGAATTGGGGTCACCTTCCAGCCCACTGATTCTCTCAACAATAAGTTCTTTCTCTGTAGAAATAGTTTCTCTGTTGCCTATATTATCAGAAGTAAATATGACACTCTTTTCTGATTTATTTTGACACTGTGTTTCATTCTGTCAGTAGGGCTGGCCTGAAACTCACTGTATAAACCAGGTAGGCATGGAACTCACAGAAATCAGCTTGCTGCTGAGTGCTGGGATTAAAGGGACATACTTGGCTCCTTCTTTTTTTAATTTGTTTTTTAAATTTATTCCTATGGTGTATGTGTGTGTGTGTGTGTGTGTGTATGTGTGTGTGTGTGTTTGTGTGTGTGTCTGTGTGTGTTTTGACCAAAGAGTCCATCAGATCCTCGGAACCATGATCCTCTGTAAGAGCAACCAGTGTTTCTATGTAGTAACCCATCTCCCCAACCCCTTCTGCCTGTTTTGGAAGTTTTTCATTGACATGGCTTGAATCCTGGCTTTAAAATCCTTGCTGACAATTCTGACAATGGTTTTCTCTTGGTGCCACCACCAGGGAACTGGTTTTTCTCCTCTGCGTTTCATTTAGGGGGATGGTCATGGTGTGACATGATTTCCATTTTACATCATTTGTCTAAGATGTCAGCAGTCCTGACACTGTGGGTACAGTGGCTGTTTATCTTTCATAACCTTTTGTTGGTGTTTTGGTTTTTCTGGATTTGCCTGATTGAATAAAAGGGATTATACCTCCAGTTCATACCAACAGGCATATTTGAGAGGGGTCAGGAAGAGTTGTTCTCAACCTTCCTAACATAACCTTTTAATACAGCTCCACCAACTGTAACATTATTTCATTGCTACTTCATAACTTTAATTTTGCTATAGTTATGAATTGTAATGTAAATGTCTGGAATACAGGATATATGAAATGTGACTCCTGTGCAAGGGTAATTTGAGCTCCCAAAGGGGTCTCAATCCAAGGGTTAAGGACCACTGATCTGGACTTAGTGGGATGCCCTTACCGACATAGATGGATTGCCCAGTGTTGCTGGGGAGGAGTCTCCATCTCTTGAAGGCAAAAAATCTTACAATATCAGGCTTTTTCATGGGTCCCTCTGTAATAGTGGACACACTCTTGATGGTTACTGATGTATCACCTGACTCCAGGCAGTTTTCTTTTACATCCTTGAAGATGAGGATTCTAAAATGGGTTCTGCCAGACAAAAGCAGTGGCTGACGCTATCCCTAGTAATCTTTCCCTTTACCTAATGGCTCCTTGTCCGCACAAGGCAAACAGTAGATGTCAGAGTCCATTCTGAGCTGCACCTTTCCAATCTACACTCTTCCTCTGTGCTGTTTCTTTCTCGAAGAGCACACACGCTAACCCTGAAACCATCTTGTCTTCAGTCAGCACTAACAACCTAGTCCTCTCTGCCAGCTATGCTTTCCCATATGACCCAGTTGCTCACAATTCTGAGACATGTTCATTCTTCTATGGACAAACAAAATGGCACCGATTGCCTAGTCTATAATGACGCAGATTCTGTATGATTCTGATTCAGAAGCCTGTAATTCCAAGATGAGGAGACCATCGGCAGAGGAAGGAGTTCTTGTGGAATGTTGTCACCACAGAAGAGATTCAATGGACTAGGAATAAAAGAGAGGGACCCGAACTCCCTTTCAAAATTTAACCTTTTTCCACAATAGCATCATTAATGGATCTTTATTTGTAGGTTGCATCCCTCTTGACCTAATCAATTCTTCACAACTACATTCCCACTGGAGATTAATCTTCAGAAAATAACTTTTGGGCGATCACATTCAAACCAGAGATGATCGTGAATATTTGGATATCTATATTGGGGGTGGGCATTATTCTTCCCACGTGGTGTACACTTAAGATCTCTAACTACCTCCTTCCCCACGGTAGCCTCACTGAATGACATGAATTCCGGGTTATTAATGAGGTCCAGACACCAAAGCTCATTGCAATTACCTGTGACCTGTATCAAGCTTGAAACAGCAAGAGTCACCTGTGGGAAGGAAAATATGAATAAACTTTATGGTATCGCTAAACTATAAACCCAGAATTTAATCAAAACATTGTTTTAGACTCGGCTCTCTTATATCGATGTTCTTTAAATGTACAAGTCAGTTGGCTTGCTTGTGACTTCTTGAACATGTTTATACTGTACATTAGCCATCTTTATCCTCACAACTCACCTCCATTTCCACCTGCACCCACCTACACACACACACACACACACACACACACAGACAGACACCCTGCTGCTCCCCTTCCTCTACCTAAATGCCCCTTTCACATAATATCCCTTATTAAAATCTAAATTTCGCAATCATCTGTTTGAGTCTGGCTTGTTTCACTTAACATATTGTATTTTACACTTCCATCTGTTTTTCTGAGAACAAATCCCTTTGCTCTTACACATAGACGAAAATCACATCAATGTGTATCACATTTTTAAGCCATTCATCCAGTGATCAACAGCTAAGGTTAGTCCAATGGCTTGACTATTGCACACAGTGTGGCAATCAGAATGGATGTGCAGGGGTCCTGGTTAGCTTTTATTGTCAGTTTGACTCAACCTGGGAAGAAGGAGCCTCAGGTGAAGAATTGCCTCCATCAAAATATCCTTTGGCCACATATGTAAGGAATTTTTTTGATGGTTTATGTGGAAGGGTCTAGCCCACTATGGGGAGTGTCCTCCCCTATGAAGGTGTCCCTGGGTTGTAGGAGGAGAGAATCTGAGTAGGTCATGGATAGCAATCCAGTACTCAGCATTTCTAAGTTGTCTCTGCTTCCTTTCCTGCCTCTAGAGTCCTGCCTGAGTTCCTGCTCCAACTTCCCTCAGTAACAGACTGGTACCTAGAAGCCTAGAGAGAGGAAACTTTCCTCCTCAAGTGGATGGCTATGATGAGATTATTCTTCTTGTTGCCTACTTGTTCTTCCCTTTTTTGAAATTTGTCTCTGTTTATTGTTCTTAGAAAGATGATATCACATGTTTTCTCATGGGCTCTCTGTCTCTCACCGTGTCTCTCTCTCTCTCTCTGTCTCTGTCTCTGTCTCTCTCTGTATTTGTGTGTTTCAGTGTGTATATGTGTATTTTTGTGTGTGTTTGTTTGTACATGTGTGTGTTAGTGTATGTATGTGTGTGTTTTTGTGTTTGTGTTTGTATGAGTGTGTCTGTGTGTATGTGCACATATGTGTGTGTGTGTGTGTGTGTGTGTGCTTTCCAGGTATAAAAAAAAATCCCCAAGGCTTTAAATCTCAGCAGGTGCCTAGAGAAGGAAGATGAAGGGGAGAAAAGGGGGAAATATCATGTCATTTGAGTTAACCACACATTGAGGTCAGCCACATAGTGAACCAACAGTCACATAATGGCAGAGTAGTCATAAGAGCAGAGAGAGAGTAAAACTCAAAGTGTGAAGGAAAATGTGCCTAAAACTATGATAGAGGGGAGAAAAAGAAGACGGTGCACTTAGAAAAGTGGACAGATTTTAGAAAGCTGCCATAAGTTGTTAAGTTCTAAGTACATTTAAAAAAATTATAATGTTAAAATGGAAGGGAATTATTGGGAAGAGGGGTAGAATTATTGGGAAGAGTGTAGTGGGGACAGGGGAGGGTTCTGAAAAGAATCCTTTTAAAGATCTGGAGAACTATGTGACACAAACAATTAAAGTGACCTGTAATTTGCAGGTAAATTCCATACTTACCTGAACCCAGTATTCTGTTTACCCATATTTCAAAAACAAAATTACCTCATCTATTTCATCCTTTTTTACTGCATTTGATCTAATAAATTCCTTGTAACCAGAAGTGCTGGAAAATTTTAAAGACATTTAATATATGACTGGTCGATATCGGGTTTATTATAAGTTTATTCTGATTTGGAAGCAGGTCCAGGATCTAATTTTACCTCGCTCTTTGCAAAGAATCCATAATTCATAATTGCCATTGACTTCAATACAAGGTATTTAATCCTGTCAAATTCCAGCTTTGTTTGAATAAAAATGGCCCTCCTCTAATTGTGGGTTTTGATAAAGCTAATTTTGGTGTGCTATCCAGTGTGCTGCCTCGGAGAGAGAACCTAGCAATATTTCTGATACGGAGAATGACTTAAAGATAACTAAAGAAAAGATAGGAGCTGGGAAAATAACCACCAAGGATGTTGGTGACTCAGAAACCAAAGATTTTTCAGAAAAAAAAAAAAGTATGAAAAGAGTTACTTGGGCAGACTGTGACTCGAGTCATCAGAATATTTGGGAGGGGACTTTATTTTGGGTCTCTTGGAGGCTACATGAGAAGCTAAAACCTAGATGCTGGAAGTTTCTAAGAGTAACTAGGGAATGAACAGGCCTGATAGGTCTTCTATGACGTAAGCAGAACCTGGATGATGTCACAGGGCACAAGGGCGGAGGTTGCGCATCTCTTCCACTTGGAGGCGCTAGACTACTTTAAGGTGGGTTCACTATCTTCACAGCGGTGTGTGAAAGCCAGTTCAGCTCCTGAACCCCACAACTGTTCAACAGCCTTTTGGTGCCTGACCGGTTTCAGAAGACAGAATCTGGACGACTAGGACATTTTCTTTCGGTAAATACGTTTATGAAGATAACTGGGACCCTTGTAGCCCAGAAAGCTAAAAGTTTTCCCTCGTACAGCAAGAAAACTTATGTTCTAATGTCTTCCAAGTTTGAGAGCTAGGCGGATGGTCTAGGCTAGTCAGTCTCCGGAGTTTATTATACTTTGCTAACAATATCTACTTCATAATTCCACTAAAATGCCAAACCTCCTCTCTGTGCCTGTGCATTTTAGGAGATAATATTTCTTTGTTTTTTGTTTGTTTGTTTTGTTGTTTTGTTTTTGTTTTTTTTTTCCGGAGCTGAGGACCGAACCCAGGGCCTTGTGCTTGCTAGGCAACTGCTCTACCACTGAGTTAAATCCCAACCCCAGTAGATACTATTTCTAAATGGCTGTTGTTGCCTACACAAAAGACTCTTGTTGTGGTTGAAAATGCAATAGCTTCGCAGAATAAACCTGGGACTTGGTCAGGATGCACAGTACAGAAAGCCAGTGGACTGGTGTGCATTGTCTCTGGGCAGATACTTGTGGATGTTGCCAAATAGCTCATAGTTAGAGGGTAGAAGAGGGGTGTGTCCACCCTTCTGGCTCCTTTGCCATCCTTTTTCTGTTCTGCTTGATTAAAGTGTGGATAGGGATACTTAATCCCACACTGACCTAGCCATTCAAGGAGATGTTCCTCAGCAGAGACAACGTGCCACGGGCTGAATAAATGTGTCTGAATATGTTATTCTGAGCTGTAGAGAACAATTTTTTTTATTTTTCTTTGAACTTTAAATTTGATTTATAAGACAGGGTTTTTCTGTGGGTAGCTTTGGCTATCCTGGAACTAATTCTGTAGACCAGCCTGGCCTTGATCTCACAGAGGTCTGCCTCCATCTTCTTCTGGAGTGCTGGAATTAAAGGTGTGCTCCACCATTGCCCAGCCCTCCTATGAACTGCTGATTATGACAGAATTAGATTCAGATGTTCAAACCTGTTTACCATCGCCTTGCTCACCTTGTCTGAAGTTCTCTTAGACAAGAGCCTTGGTCCAGCACCCTCCCCAACCCCACCCCCATTGTTCTTGCAGGTACTCATATGACAGAGGCACCAGCATTGTGTCTGGTTTAAGCAGGTGAGCTCTTCAAACCCAGGCCATGGGAAAGTATGAAGCCTGAATGCAGAACAATAGCCACAAGACAGTGGACCAGGAGTGCCGTGGCCTACCACACTAGGTCTACAGCCAAGAAGAAGAGGATGTCTCTGAGGAGGATGAGCACACCATCCTTCCAGAAGCGGAGGAGGAGGAGGCCTTCTCCCCAGGCTCTGGGGAATATTGTGGGCTGCAGAATATCTCATGGATGGAAGGAAGGTGATGAGCCCATCACTCAATGGAAGGCCATCGTTCTAGATCAACTGCCAACAAATCCCTCTCTCTATCTGGTCAAGTATGATGGAATTGATTGTGTCTACGGACTGGCACTTCACAGCGATGAGAGGATTTTAAAGCTGAAAGTCTTGACTCAGAAAGTAGTGTTTCCTCAAGTGAAAGATGCCCATCTCGCAAGTGCCATGGTTGGTCGAGCTGTGGAGCATAAATTTGAGGGCAAACATGGTTCTAAGGACAACTGGAGGGGAGTGGTCCTAGCCCAGGTGCCGATCATGAAGGACTGGTTTTACATCACCTACGAGAAAGATCCAGTCCTATATATCTATCAGCTGCTGGATGATTACACAGAAGGTAACCTCCGTATCATTCCAGAGATTACTCCAGCAGAGGTGAAGTCAGACGTTGACAGCGACATCTTAACAGGTCAATGGGTGCAGTTCACCAGAAGCGACGGGTCCAAAAAGATCGGCAAAGTCATTTACAAAGTTCTAGCCAAGCCTTCTGTTTACTTCATCAAGTTTGATGGCGACATCCACATCTATGTCTATAATCTGATGGAAAAGATTCGTTAAGATGAAATTCACAAATTGAGGGGGACATAAATGGGGAATTTATAAGATTGGGGAGAAAATGTTTGTTTTTCTGTGTTTCCGATACCCAAGGGCCTTTGACAACCCCAGTATATTTTCCAGTGAAATTTGTTTTTGCTCTAAAAATTAAAATCTGTGACGTGACGTGTTGTGTATGCACACTTTGGTGGAGGAGCCTGGCTGTGGTGGATGGAACATTGAGAGGAAGCCAGAAAGATCAAGTCTGTGAACACTAAGTCTATTGTCACATAGGCTAAAACAAACAGGACTGAGCTGGTCTGGTCTTTAGGGAGAGAAAAGAACTGGAGATGAGGCTTAGAGGAGCAGGGATAGCACTGGGAAAAAAAAACATGGATGTTTAGGAAGCAGAGGAGAGGGGCCAGAAATAGATAGACTCTCTGAGGTGAAGTGTGAGGGAGAAACAGACAGTTGGAGAAAGAGTGGCAGGTAACAGGGATGTGGTCTTGGAACTCAAGGGGAAACCCAATAAACTGATCCAGGCACACTCAGAATCAAAGAAGATCGGGGATTGTTTGACTAACAAAAATTAATGAAACCTGTTTCTCATCTGTAGATGTATTATTTTTAATTATGTGTGTAGGGGCAGAGCATGAAAACAGGAGACCACAGAGACAAGAATATTCAGAACCCCTGGAGTTGAAATTAAAGGTGGTTGGGAGCCATTGGACATGAGCTCAAAGAACAAATCCAAATCCTCTTTCAAAACAGATGAGCTCTTAATCCATTGCTTATCTCTCCAGGCCCCTAAAGTCATCTTTTTAAGTAAATCCAAACTTCACATGCAGAGAAGAGACCAGGATGAGGGTAAGGAAGATTAAATTGATGGAGATGTGGGAGAAAGACTAAAGAACACATGAGGGAGTAGAGGACACTGAGGGATGAAGGAACTCCAAGATGGAGTTCTCAAAAAGTGAAGCAGGAGGCCCAGGAAGAACAGAAAGGGTGTAGAATGAGTTGAACTTGGGCTGAATCCATATTGGTCTCTTTGGTTCCTTAAAGAACAGCCAAGCCATCACTACAGAAGGTGGATGTGAGGTGGAGGAATCCCTGGAGGACATTTTGACTAGGATAACTCAAGAGTAGTGAATGCCAAATTAAGTTTATATCTATCAATTCCTGAAAATATCATTAAGCCCATTTTTTGTATGATCAGTAAAAAGTAATTTAAAAAAGAACACGAGGATGCCATGAGCTTATGTCAGGTGTTACGTGGATCCTGTTTTTAGCTTCCCTGAGCACTGTTAGACTCTTTTGGATCCTGTATTATTTTTTGAGGTCTCTTCTCAATGCCCATAGATGACCACAAAGAGCTCCTGCACTGGCTTGTTTTGCATGACTCTCCTTCGACTGGATGGCTTCCTACACACCTGTGGGCTCTTATACCTTATCTACCCCCAGGAAGTTCCCATCTTTTACTCACATGAAAACTTATCTTCAGAAAACTTTTGGTGGTGCCTCCAATGCAGTGGTGCTGAGCTCTTTCCTGTGCCATTAGCTGTGACTTTAAAATGCTTTGTGGTTCCCGACCATGTAGCTCTCTCCTCCTGAGAAGCCCCTGTGCACTACATGGCGTCTCTCTGAGCCACATCTAAACTCCAAGAGTTTCTTTGGAGACAACCTTATCTTCGACATATTCATTGTTGTTTCTTCCCTAAAGAATAAGTTTTTCACAGCAGGACTTGAAAATACTTTCTATCATTGACTAATTCTGCTATGTGGGAGTTTTTATACTGGCTGGTTGTCTGACGGTTTCATTGCTGCGAAAAGACACCATGACCAAGGCAACTTATAAGGGACAACATTTTTTTTTCGGTTCTTTTTTTAGAGCTGGGCAACGAACCCAGGGCCTTGCTCTTCCTGGGCAAGCGCTCTACCACTGAGCTAAATCCTCAACCCCAAGGGACAACAATTAATTAGGGCAGGCTTTCAGATTCAGAAGTTCAGTCTATTTTCATCAAGGCAGGTGTCATGAAAGCGTCTAGACAGACATGGTATTGTAGAAGAAGCATATCCCTCCACAGTGATATGCTTCCTCCAACAACACCACACCTACTCCCATAAGGCCACACCTCCTACTTGTGCCACACTTCCCATGGAAAAATCACATTCTAAACACCACCCTAATTTTATGCCAACTTGACACAAGCTAGAGTCATCAGAGAAGAGGGCGCCTCATTTGAGAACATTCCTATATAAGATCCAAGTGTAGGGTATTTTCTTAGTGATTTGTGGGGGAGGGCCCGGCCCACTGTGAGCGGCACCATTCCTAGACTGGTGGTCCTGGGTTCTATAAGAAAGCAAGCTAAGCAAGACATGAGGAGCAAGACAGTAAGCAGTGACACTCCATAGCCTCTGCCTCAGTTCCTGCCTCCAGAATCCTGTCCTGTTTGAGTTCCTATCCCAACTTCCTTTGGTGATGAGCAGCATTGTAGAAGTGTAAGCTGAATAAACCTTTTCCTCCCTAACTTGCTCTTTTGGTCACGATGTTTCCTTACAACAATAGAAACCCTTAGTAAGACAATTTCTTATAGAAACAGTGTGTCTAGTAGAGCCACAGACTGTTACATCATAACCAGAAATAGAAATGTATAGACACTTTGTTTTAATTTAAAGGTAAGACTTGCTCATGTACTGATCTGTGAAGTTCTAGTTTGTTTCCTTCTCTCTGTGATGAATGCCATGATCAAAACTATCTTGGGTAGGAAAGGGTTATTTGCCTTACAGGTTACAGACCATCACTGAGGGAAACCAGAACAGGAGCTTGAAGCGGTAACAAGGAGCACTGCTTGTTGCCTTGCTCCCTGTCTCAGTCATTATTCTGTTGCTGTGAAGAGACAACATGGTCAAGGCAACTACTATAAATAAAAGCATGTAATGGAGGCTACCTTACAGTTTCAGAAGTCTGTTCCATCATAATGGCAGGGAGAATAACACTGGAGCAATAGAGAGCTACTGCTCTGTAAGGAGAGAGAGAGAGAAAGAGAGAGAGAGAGAGAGAGAGAGAGAGAGAGAGAGAGAGAGAGAGAGAGAGGGAGGGAGGGAGGGAGGGAGAGAGAGAGAGAGAGAGAGAGAGAGAGAGAGAGAGAGAGAGAGAGACTGACACTCTGCGAAAGCATGGGGATCTTGAAAAATCAAACCCCACCCTTGTCAAAACACCCACTTCCTCCAATGAGGCCACACCTCTTAATCCTTCTAATCCTTGAAAATAGTTACTCCCTGTTAACTAAATATTCAAATATATGACTGTGGGAGTCTTTCTTATTCAAAACACCACACTCACCGTGGCTTTCTAAATTACTATTTCTTACAGCCTAAAAGGCTATTCTTTTTATACATGACTACTGATGAACTTGCCCAAAATGGTGGGCCCTCCCACAATAATCATTAATCAAGAAAATGTTCCATAGACTTACCCAATGACTAATCTATTGGAGGCAGTCCTTGAATTGTTCTGTCTTCTCAGTTGACTCCAGATTGTCAAATTGGGAAAAAAAAATTAAAAAAAGAGAGAGAGAGAGACCCAGCACTGTAATGTTTCTCTTACTCCATGTTACATACTCACCACCAGCCACTCTCTTCTCTCAGTGTATAGACCCACTTCCCTGTATGGCAGAACTGAAGAGTAACTACTGTCACAAACATGAATTCTGGAGGATATATGACAAGAGATGAATACATTCTACAGCTCCCAACGCCAAGAAAATGCATTTTAGTGTATGCTACACTTACTGGGAGACTGTCAGTCAATGGCCATATAATGGGTCACAGTAGATTACAGAACCAAAACTCACAACCTACATATCATCTACTCTCAGCAGGAGACATAACCCTTTCTCAAAACCCATGAATCTATATGTACGCTTAGATTTTTTCAAAACCTACATTATTTAGGGTTCTAAAACACTTCAACCAACCTTCTAGCCCACCAACCAGAGGTAGCAGAGAGAGAAAGATGATAGGAAAAGGTTGAGAGTTGTGAACCTATTTAGAAGTAATTCTTTGGGGTAACTCCAATCTTCATTGTGCAGTACTATCCAATAGCAAATGCAAAAAAAAGGAATCAGTAGCAGTGCCTTGATCTGGCAGAGACAACAAGGCTCTAACCAACCAACAAGAAGCAGCAGAAGCATCCAGAAGCAGCCCGAATAGCACAGGTTCTTTTGTGCATTTCTCATTGCGGAACAAAGACCAGCAAAGACCATCGAAGCCTTGCAAGGTTTAGCAATGTAAAAATGTCCTCTCCCTTTCTGTGGGATTATATTTATGTTCTCCATAAACATCCTGTCCCTATTCAAGTGTGTGCTCCAGTGAAATATCATATGCCATCTCATGTGTCTGCTTCAGCAAAATATCCTCTCCTAACATAGCTTCCAGAAAAACATCCTGTGACACAAGTGAGTTTCCAAAGAAACCAAAATTTTTCCACTTCATCTAGCCTTATCTCCCACTCGACCATGACATCGCAAATGCAGTCTTGCAAGGCTCCTATGCCTCAGCTCCATCAGCCGCTGGAGCTCCTGCAACTGAAGTCAATGAAACTCAGCCCCTTTCGTGAGCACAACCTTCAGTTATCCCCATATACATTGTGCTCTCTCCATCTTTGCTCGCAGTCAATAGCTGTCCAACTTCCAGACAACTCAGCTGTGACCAGAAAAACCCTCATCAATAGCCAATGAATTTGACTTGATTTTTTTTTCCCTGACGGAATGGTGTGTTCTCCCTGCATGATTACACTGGTGTCTGGGTCATCTGTAATAAAACCCACTACTATTAAGACCAAAGTCACAGGAACTATGACAAATAGCAAATCACACGACAAGCTACATAGTTGTCCAAGCCTTTTCTGCAGCCTTATTGAAGTATAATTTACATACTTAAAAAATCCATTTATTTAAGTGTGTAATTTAATGATTTTACAGCAAAATTTATAACTTCCTTCCCTTTTTTAATACTCATTTCCACTAGTTCATATGATGTCGAAGTATATTAAAAACACAGAAGTGAAGTCAGGAGAAGGACCAGAGCGGGAAGCAGGAGGTTCTTGATTTGTTAGACAACAGATACATTGTCAGAATTGTCTGGATAAAACCACTTGGGAAACATTGGGTCTTCTCTTAGCGTGCAGCCTCCAGACAAAGAGTTTAAAGACTAAGTCATGGGTCCTCCTACATCAAATCCAGACCTGACCTGGTATGGTCAGCATCACTTTTGGCCACTTTCATGTTAATCCCATTCATCACTCTTACAAGTTGCCTAGCAACTCATAGTAAACAAACTTATTTTCATTCATGGTTTCATAGGTTTCAGTCCATGGTCACATGATCATGAAAGGGGCACGATAGAACTCAACTACTAACCTCACTGGCATCCAGGAATCATCAACACAGGAAGAGACCAAGGACAAAAAACACCCTCCAAGACATGTTGCAAATGACTAAGTTCCTTAATTTCCTATCTCCTAGTTTCCTGCCACCTTCATACACATCCATCAATAGATGAACTCATTGATTACAGCACACAGGGTCCAATTGCTTTTCATAGTCCCACCTTTGAAAATTATACTGGGATGGTGTGTATCTTAAACCCATAGGGTACAGCCAGAAGGTTGTGTAAGATGTCTAAACTTCACCTCACACTAGAAACAGCTGGGTAGGTTTCTCAACATCTCCTATTTCTTTCTGGTACTCAGCTACACCATGTCTTCATTGCAGCATTTTGTCTGGGGTGAGATACCATCAGCAGTCAATTGTAAAGATGCCCCCCACCATGTGTTGGTTTGAATGTATAATGGGACATCTATAATATAGACACACACACATATACACAGACTCACAGAGAGAGGCAAAAAGGGAAGGAGTTGAGTCTTAGGAACCCTCAAGGAAGAAGGAGTGGAAATATAAGATACAGATGTTAGTGAGAACCAGAACAAAGCAGTGTCTTCTATACACGACAGGACCACTATCCCTCAGCCCTAGCTGACAGAAAAGGGAGAGTCAGTTTTCTTCAAAGATATAGCTGGTGATAAGCTGGCCAGGCTACAGTGGCCCAATGCCCATGAATTTATGGGCAGCATAAATGACTTCAGTGTGTTATTACAGAGGGGAGATAGAGAGCTTGAATTAGGGAAAAGGGATTAGGTGTAGATGGACCTGGGAGGAGTTAGGAAGAGAAGTGAAAAGTAAATTCTATCATTATATAATGTGCAAAGTTCTCAAGGAACTAATAAAAGTGGTTTTTAAAATACCATATCTGGCGCAGCAGTGCTCTGCTCCCAAACCCCGTGGGAGAGAGACCTCACCGCCTGGTCAGGTGGGCACTCCTGAGGCTGCAGAGCGGAGGAGACCACCAACACTGCCCACCACTGCCCACATCCCTGGCCCAAGAGGAAACTGTATAAGGCCTCTGGGTTCCCGTAGGGGAGGGCCCAGGAGCGGCAGGACCCCTGCGCCTGAGACACCGCCGGAACCTGAAGGAAACAGACCGGACAAACAGTTCTCTGCACCCAAATCCCATGGGATGGAGAGCTAAACCTACAGAGAGGCAGACACGCCTGGGAAACCAGAAGAGACTGCACTCTGCGCACATCCAGTCGCCAGAGGAAAACACCAAACGCCATCTGGAACCCTGGTGCACGGAGGCTCCCGGAAAGAGCGGCGCAGATCTTCCCGGTTGCTGCCGCCGTGGAGAGGACTTAGGCAGTACGCCACGAGCACACTTGAGACTCGGAACCTCAGGTAGGACCAACTTTTCCCCTGCAAGTGACCTGCCTGGTGAACTCAAGACACAGGCCCACAGGAACAGCTAAAGTGCTGTAGAGAGGAAAAACTACAAGCCTGAAAGCAGAACACTCTGTCCCCATAACTGGCTGAAAGAAAACAGGAAAACAGGTCTACAGCACTCCTGACACACAGGCTTATAGGACAGTCTAGCCACTGTCAGAAATAGCAGAACAAAGTAACACTAGAGATAATCAGATGGGGAGAGGCAAGCGCAGGAACCCAAGCAACAGAAACCAAGACTACATGACATCATCGGAGCCCAATTCTCCCACCAAAATAAACATGGAATATCCAAACACACCAGAAAAGCAAGATCTAGTTTCCAAATCATATTTGATCATGATGCTAGAGGCCTTCAAGAAAGATGTGAAGAACTCCCATAGAGAACAAGTAGAAGCCTACAGAGAAGAATCGCAAAAATGCCTGAAAGAATTCCGGGAAAACACAATCAAATAGTTGAAGGAATTAAAAATGGAAATAGAAGCAATCAAGAAAGAACACATGGAAACAACCCTGGATATAGAAAATCAAAAGAAGAGACAAGGAGCTGTAGATAGAAGCCTCACCAACAGAATACAAGAGATGGAAGAGAGAATCTCGGGAGCAGAAAATTCCCTAGAAATCATTGACTCAACTGTCAAAGATAATGTAAAGCGGAAAAAGCTAATGGTCCAAAACATACAGGAAATCCAGGACTCAATGAAAAGATCAAACCTAAGAATAATAGGTATAGAAGAGAGTGAAGGCTCACAGCTCAAAGGACCAGTAAATATCTTCAACAAAATCATAGAAGAAAACTTCCCTAACCTAAAAAAAGAGATACCCATAGACATACAAGAAGCCTACAGAACTCCAAATAGATTGGACCAGAAAAGAAACACCTCCCGTCACATAATAGTCAAAACACCAAACGCACAAAATGAAGAAAGAATATTAAAAGCAGTAAGGGAAAAAGGTCAAGTAACATATAAAGGCAGACCTATCAGAATCACACCAGACTTTTCGCCAGAAACTATGAAGGCCAGAAGATCCTGGACAGATGTCATACAGACCCTAAGAGAACACAAGTGCCAGCCCAGGTTACTGTATCCTGCAAAACTCTCAATTAACATAGATGGAGAAACCAAGATATTCCATGACAAAAGAAAATTTACACAATATCTTTCTACAAATCCAGCACTACAAAGGATAATAAAGGGTAAAGCCCAACATAAGGAGGCAAGCTATACCCTAGAAGAAGCAAGAAACTAATCGTCTTGGCAACAAAACAAAGAGAAGAAAAGCACACAAACATAACCTCACATCCAAATATGAATATAACAGGAAGCAATAATCACTATCCCTTAATATCTCTCAACATCAATGGCCTCAACTCCCCAATAAAAAGACATAGATTAACAAACAGGATACGCAACGAGGACCCTGCATTCTGCTGCCTATAGGAAACACACCTCAGAGACAAAGACAGACACTACCTCATGGTGAAAGGCTGGAAAACAACTTTCCAAGCAAATGGTCAGAAGAAGCAAGCTGGAGTAGCCATTCTAATATCAAATAAAATCAATTTTCAATTAAAAGTCATCAAAAAAGATAAGGAAGGACACTTCATATTCATCAAAGGAAAAATCAACCAAGATGAACTCTCAATCCTAAATATCTATGCCCCAAATACAAGGGCACCTACATATGTAAAAGAAACCTTACTAAAGCTCAAAACACACATTGCACCTCACACAAATATAGTGGGAGATTTCAACACCCCACTCTCATCAATGGACAGATCATGGAAACAGAAATTACACAGAGACGTAGACAGACTAAGAGAAGTCATGAGCCAAATGGACTTAACAGATATTTATATAACATTCTATCCTAAAGCAAAAGGATATACCTTCTTCTCAGCTCCTCATGGTACTTTCTCCAAAATTGACCATACAGTTGGTCAAAAAATGGGCCTCAACAGGTACAGAAAGATAGAAATAATCCCATGCGTGCTATCAGACCACCACGGCCTAAAACTGGACTTCAATATCAATAAGGGAAGAATGCCCACATATACATGGAAATTGAACAATGCTCTACTCAATGATAACCTAGTCAAGGAAGAAATAAAGAAAGAAATTAAAAACTTTTTAGAATTTAATGAACATGAAGGTACAACATACCCAAACTTATGGTACACAATGAAAGCTGTGCTAAGAGGAAAACTCATAGCGCTGAGTGCCTGCAGAAAGAAACAGGAAAGAGCATATGTCAGCAGCTTGACAGCACACCTAAAAGCTCTAGAACAAAAAGAAGCAAATACACCCAGGAGGAGTAGAAGGCAGGAAATAATCAAACTCAGAGCTGAAATCAACCAAGTAGAAACAAAAAGGACCATAGAAAGAATCAACAGAACCAAAAGTTGGTTCTTTGAGAAAATCAACAAGATAGATAAACCCTTACCCGGACTAACGAGAGGACACAGAGAGTGTGTCCAACTTAACAAAATCAGAAATGAAAAGGGAGACATAACTACAGATTCAGAGGAAATTCAAAAAATCATCAGATCTTACTATAAAAGCCTATATTCAAGAAAACTTGAAAATCTACAGGAAATGGACAATTTCCTAGACAAATATCAGGTACGGAAGTTAAATCAGGAACAGATAAACCAGTTAAAAAACCCCATAACTTCTAAAGAAATAGAAGCAGTCATTAAAGGTCTCCCAACCAAATAGAGCCCAGGTCCAGACGGGTTTAGTGCAGAATTCTATCAAACCTTCATAGAAGACCTCATACCAATATTATCCAAACAATTCCACAAAATTGAAACAGATGGATCACTCCCGAATTCCTTCTATGAAGCCACAATTACTCTTATACCTAAACCACACAAAGACCCAACAAAGAAAGAGAACTTCAGACCAATTTCCCTTATGAATATCGACGCAAAAATACTCAATAAAATTCTGGCAAAACGAATCCAAGAGCACATCAAAACAATCATCCACCATGATCAAGTAGGCTTCATCCCAGGCATGCAGGGATGGTTTAATATACGGAAAACCATCAACGTGATCCATTATATAAACAAACTGAAAGAACAAAACCACATGATCATTTCTTTAGATGCTGAGAAAGCATTTGACAAAATTCAACACCCCTTCATGATAAAAGTCCTGGAAAGAATAATAATTCAAGGCCCATACCTAAACATAGTAAAAGACATATACAGCAAACCAGTTGCTAACATTAAACTAAATGGAGAGAAATTTTAATCAATCCCACTAAAATCAGGGACTAGACAAGGCTGCCCACTCTCTCCCTACTTATTCAATATAGTTCTTGAAGTTCTAGCCAGAGCAATCAGACAACAAAAGGAGGTTAAGGGGATACAGATCGGAAAAGAAGAAGTCAAAATATCACTATTTGCAGATGATATGATAGTTTATTTAAGTGATCCCAAAAGTTCCACCAGTGAACTACTAAAGCTGATAAACAACTTCAGCAAAGTGGCTGGGTATAAAATTAACTCAAATAAATCAGTTGCCTTCCTCTACACAAAAGAGAAACAAGCCGAGAAAGAAATTAGGGAAACGACACCCTTCATAATAGACCCAAATAATATAAAGTACCTCGGTGTGACTTTAACCAAGCAAGTAAAGATCTGTACAATAAGAACTTCAAGACACTGAAGAAAGAAATTGAAGAAGACCTCAGAAGATGGAAAGATCCCCCATGCTCATGGATTGGCAGGATCAATATAGTAAAAATGGCCATTTTACCAAAAGCGATCTACAGATTCAATGCAATCCCCATCAAAATACCAATCCAATTCTTCAAAGAGTTAGACAGAACAATTTGCAAATTCATCTGGAATAACAAAAAACCCAGGATAGCTAAAACTATCCTCAACAATAAAAGGACTTCAGGGGGAATCACTATCCCTGAACTCAAGCAGTATTACAGATAAAAAGTGCATGGTATTGGCACAGAGACAGACAGATAGACCAATGGAATAGAATTGAAGACCCAGAAATGAATCCACACACCTATGGTCACTTGATTTTTGACAAAGGAGCCAAAACCATCAAATGGAAAAAAGATAGCATTTTCAGCAAATGGTGCTGGTTCAACTGGAGGTCAACATGTAGAAGAATGCAGATCGATCCATTCTTATCACCCTGTACAAAGCTTAAGTCCAAGTGGATCAAGGACCTCCACATCAAACCTGATACACTCAAACTTATAGAAGAAAAACTAGGGAAGCATCTGGAACACATGGGCACTGGAAAAAATTTCCTGAACAAAACACCAATGGCTTATGCTCTAAGATCAAGAATTGACAAATGGGATCTCATAAAACTGCAAAGCTTCTGTAAGGCAAAGGACACCATGGTTAGGACAAAACGGCAACCAACAGATTGGGAAAAGATCTTTACCAATCCTACAACAGATAGTGGCTGTATATCCAAAATATACAAAGAACTCAAGAAGTTAGACCGCAGGGAGACAAATAACCCTATTAAAAAATGGGGTACAGAGCTAAACAAAGAATTCACAGCTGAGGAATGCCGAATGGCTGAGAAACACCTAAAGAAATGTTCAACATCTTTAGTCATAAGGGAAATGCAAATCAAAACAACCCTGAGATTTCACCTCACACCAGTGAGAATGGCTAAGATCAAAAACTCAGGTGACAGCAGATGCTGGCGAGGATGCGTAGAAAGAGGAACACTCCTCCATTGTTGGTGGGATTGCAGACTGGTACAACCATTCTGGAATTCAGTCTGGAGGTTCCTCAGAAAATTGGACATTGAACTGCCTGAGGATCCAGCTATACCACTCTTGGGCATATACCCAAAAGATGCCCCAACATATACAAAAGGCACGTGCTCCACTATGTTCATCGCAGCCTTATTTATAATAGCCAGAAGCTGGAAAGAACCCAGATGCCCTTCAACAGAGGAATGGATACAGAAAATGTGGTACATCTGCACAATGGAATATTACTCAGCTATCAAAATAACGGCTTTATGAAATTCGTAGGCAAATGGTTGGAACTGGAAAATATCATCCTGAGTGAGCTAACCCAAACACAGAAAGACATACATGATATGCACTCACTGATAAGTGGCTATTAGCCCAAATGCTTGAATTACTCTAGATGCCTAGCACAAACGAAACTCAAGATGGATGATCAAAATGTGAATGCTTCACTCCTTCTCTAACAAGGGAACAAGAATACCTATGGCAGGGAAGAGAGAGGCAAAGATTAAAACAGAGACTGAAGGAACTCGCATTCAGAGCCTGCCCCACATGTGGCC
This sequence comes from Rattus norvegicus, assembly GCF_021556685.1. Lineage (NCBI taxonomy): Eukaryota > Metazoa > Chordata > Mammalia > Rodentia > Muridae > Rattus > Rattus norvegicus. The sequence goes on from NC_141555.1 coordinate 9,586,385, forward strand.
CATACATATACAGCAACCCCATTAGAAAAGATGGATGAAGCAAAGAATGGAGACCGACAGGAGCCGGATGTAGATCTCTCCTGAGAGACACAGCCAGAATACAGCAAATACAGAGGCGAATGCCAGCAGCAAACCACTAAACTGAGAATAGGACCCCCGTTGAAGAAATCAGAGAAAGAACTGGAAGAGCTTGAAGGGGCTCGAGACCCCGTATGTACAACAATGCCAAGCAACCAGAGCTTCCAGGGACTAAGCCACTACCTAAAGACTATGCATGGACTGATCCTGGACTCTGTCCTCATAGGTAGCAAAGAATATCCTAGAAAGAGCACCAGTGGAAGGGGAAGCCCTGGGTCCTGCTAAGACTGAACCCCCAGTAAACTAGACTGGTGGGGGGAGGGCGGCAATGGGGGGATGGTTTGGAGGGGAACACCCATAAGGAAGGGGAGCGGGGAGTGGGATGTTTACCCGGAAACCAAAGAATTATTATTACGTATTAAATAAATTTTAAAAAATTAAAAAAAATGTTAAAAATAAAAAAAATATGATACATATATATACATGTACATATGTGTATATATATATATATATATATATATATATATATATAACAAAAAAAATACCATATCTGTACTGAACACATACAAACCATTTTTCTTGTCATCTCCTAAATAACAGCCCCTCATTATTTCATTTCATTAAGTACAAAAGTAATTCAGAGATTATTTAAAATGTAGGAGGATGTGGGGAGTTGGCAGAGGGGTAAAGCTAAGTGTGTGGTCACACTTGCAAAGACCAGTGCTTGGAATGGGAACAGGAGGATGACGGGGGCTTCCTGACAGTGAGCCTCACCTCAGGTTCAGCAAGGGACCTTGTCACAAGGGAATAAGTAGGTAGTGAAGGAGCAGAACATGCTCTACACTACTCCAGTGTTGGGAGCAGCCTTGAGATGGTGAAAGCAGCCTTCAGGTTAAAAAGCAATTGTGTTCTAGCCTTATGGTAGAATAATAAGCAATAGTCTTCAGGTTAAAAAGCAATTATATTTTAGCCCTATGATAGAACAAAAAGCAATAGCCTTAGGTTAGATCAAAGCAGCACCTGTAGCTATACATAAATTCAATAGATAGCATAAATCTAGGTGTCAGATCACTGAGTACCGGTGGTCAGGGACTGATGGTCAGGTCACTAAGCAACCCACCCTGCCTTTCCCCCGCTTGGCCGATTTACCCAGACAATATCCTGGTTATCAAGCCAGGCTATTCTTTTTGGTCACCCAACCTCTCCCCACATTTTGCTTCTACCAGTATATCTTCAGCCTGAGAAAAATTAAATATTGTCAGCTTGATCAGACTTCTTGACTTGCTGTCCGTTCTTTGCGTGTCTTGTCCCCCATTCTCTCCTAGGTGGACCCCAGACCCTGGTCGACTGCCCTGCGGGTCGGGGCAACTGGCGCCTGAACAGGGACCCCCTGGGGGTCACAGAGGAGAGAATGCTGCTCATCAGTAAGGACAGGCCTTTCCAGTGACTTTGGATCGCTAGGACGCCATGGAACACCCGCCGTGAGACAGTCCGGGAGGAGTTCATAGCGCGGCGCAGATCTTAAGGTTAGTAAGTGATGGGACAAACATTTACAAAGCAGTCACTATTTGTGATAGGACTGAAGGAGTCACTCAAGACGCGAGGAATTAGGGTTAAAAAGAAGGATTTAATAAAATTTTTAGATTTGGAAGAAGATATATGTCCCTGGTTTCCCCGGGAAGGGACAATTGATCAAAAAAGGTGGCTCAGACTTGGAGATTGTTTTAAAGATTTTTATGAGGTTCTTGGTCCTACGAAAATTCCAGTCACTGCCTTCAGTTATTGGTCTCTTATTAATAATATCCTTAGAACCACCTCTGAATGGCCAGATCTTCAGCATTTAGTCAAGGAAAGAGAGCGTTCACTGAAGGAAAGCTCGCTGAGGGAGCTTGCTCCCCTCCTCTTACCTGTTGACCCCATACTGGGAGAGGAGTAGGCCTCTGGCATTAAGTAGTCGCCTTCCCCCCCATCGGTCATTATTGATATGGAGAGTGCTTTTGATCCTATCCCTGCTAGACCTTTCTCCGCTGAAAAGATTATGTCCAATGCTCCACCCAATACACCAGAATGCCAACCTAATAGACAACTTTATCCTTCTCTTCAAGACTTAGGGAAAGGTGGTCTTTCTTCTCCTGAGCAGGAGGTTAAAATAGATGCAGGAGCTGCTCGTTTTGAGTCAAAAACAGCCACTATAACACTGGCCACAGATGGTACCAGAGCTGGTACGCGCTCTCCCTTATCTTTTCCCCCTCCGCCTTATGGCCTCCTAGTTGCAGTCCTTGATTCACTCCCTGTCTCAGATGCTTGTCGCCAGCTGACCAACAATGTGACATCCTTGAGAAACATGGTAGAGACTAGAAAAGAACAGGTACAATTGCTTATAGCTCTTCGCGATTTAGAGACAAAATTGACAGAGCTGACACCCTTACAGAGTCCCCAGCTTAAGGCTACAGGCCAGGGTAAAACTCCAAACAAGAAACATAAAGTTTTAGCATTTCCCCTCTCCCTGAGGAGCGGGGCAAAAATCCCTAGAGACCCCTCCACCCCAGGTACCCTGGAGGAGGAGAAGGATCGAGTTACAGATGGTGATTCTGAGGAGGAGACAGAACTTCACTCCGACTCACAGGAGCCAGGAGATAATGGCTGCTGGCTCTGGGTCCCACGCAGCTTGGGCTACACCGGGTCCTCCACGCTATCATTATCAGCCCCTAGATTTTAAAATATTAGAAAAGCTCAAAACAGAGGTATCAAATTATGGCCCCATGGCCCTCTTTACACTGGCACTTTTAGAATCCTCTACTGAAGGATGGCTCACACCAAACGAGTTTTCGCAGCTTGCCCGAGCCGCGCTTTCAGGCGGCGACTTTGTGCTTTGGAAATCTGAAATGGCTGAAGCCACAAAAGAAATTAAAACAAAAAATCGTGTACAACCTGATACCAGGTCACGGACAGCCAAAAAGATTCTTGGTGAGCCACCCTTTAATACTTTAGAGTTTCAAATGCAATTTTCTCATGGTCTTTTGGCTCAAATTCATCAGGCATGCCTGGCAGCCTAGAAAAGGTTGCCTCCCAAGTCTGATTTCTCCTCCACGCTCACTAGGGTACTCCAGGGAGCTGACGAACCATACCATTCTTTTGTCAGCCGTTTGACTGAGACAACAGAGCGCTTGTTTGGTGTTCAAGAACCTGAAAATCCCTTTATTTAACAGCTAGCTTTTAAAAATGCTAATTCCACTTGCCAGGATATTCTCAAACACCGGTCAAAGCCTTTGGCAGAGTATGTTCGCCTCTGCACAGGAGCAGGAACAAGCCATGCTATCGGTCTAGCTATTGGAGCTGCTCTTCAAAAGGCAGGCTTTAATTCTCAAAAAACCTGCTTTAACTACAAACAACTTGGTCATTTCATTCGAGAATGCCCCCACCCTCGTCAAAATAAAAGACCCTCAGCTGAGGGACAAGGGAATGCTTCCCCAATGAGGGCTCCACCTACTACGTTGTGATCCCGTTGCTTTAGACGTCGACATTGGGCTAACGAATGCCGATCCAAAACTGACAGCCAAGGCCGCACTCTGCCTCAACGGCAGTCGGGAAACTTCCCAAGGGGGCAGCCTCCAGCCCCCTCTTTCAGGACAGGCCCCGGGGCAATAGGGTTTGTCCCTCAACAAGCCAGCCACACCTCACCCAATCAATCCCACCCCTCACCCAATCAACTGCCCATCTCTGGCGAGCCACAAAGAACAGCTCAGGACTGGACCTCTGTGCCTCCTCCGGTACAATACTAACACCTGATGAAGGTATCCAGGCTATATCCACGGGCGTTTATGGCCCCCTACCCCTAAATACTCTTGGCCTGATTTTGGGTAGAGCTTCCCTTCCCTGAAAGGACTCCAGATCACACCTGGGGTTATAGACCCTGACCACCAAGGAGAAATACGGGTCCTGGCCAGTGCCACAAGTGGCCCGATACTTATACCTACACAGCAAGCCATTGCACAGTTATTGTTACTCCCAAAGCTGCCAGTCAGAAAACCACATCATAAAGATGCCAGAGCCCCGGGAGAACAAGGAATATCTGAGGTGCTTTGAGTCCAAAAGATATCTTCTTCTCAGCCTATGCTTACTTTGAGTCTAAATGAAAAAAACTTTCCAAGGACTTTTAGACTCGGGAGCTGATGCCACAGTTATTTCTGACAGGTTTTGGCCTGCTGCCTGGCCATTAACTGATTCAGCCACTCACTTACAAGGAATTGGACACTCTAAAAATCCATGAGTCAGTGCTCAGACTATTAGATGACAGATCCAGAAGGAAATTCAGGAACTGTGATTACCTATGTAATACCTGACTTGCCAATTAACCTCTGAGGGAGAGACATCCTTTCCCAGATGAATGTTATCATGTGTAGCCCTAATGAGACAGTTACAAAACAGATGTTGGCTCAGGGACTTCACCTGGACAAGGATTGGGAAAACAGGCACAGGGCATTAAAGAACCATTGGTTATGACACAGAAGCTAGATCGAAGAGGTTTGGGATCCCCGCCTTCACATTTTCCTTAGCGGCCACAGTCATGCCTGCCCCCCAGGCTCATACAGTAATTGTCTCTCATACAGAGAAGATCTCTTGGAGAGATAATGTCCCTGTCTGGGTTGATCAGTGGCAGCTAACTCAAGAAAAACTGACAGCTGCTATACAGTTAGTGCAGGAACAGTTAACAGCTGGCCACATTGAGCCATCCTCTTCCCCGTGGAATACCCCAATTTTTGTCATTAAGAAAAAATCTGACAAATAGAGGTTCTTACAGGATCTTTGTGTGGTAAATAAAGTTATGATACCCATGGGAACACTACAACCTGGTCTTCCTTCCCCTGCTGCCATTCCTGCTGAGCGTTTTAAAATTATTATCGATTTAAAAGGTTGCTTCTTTACCATACCTCTTCACCCAGAAGATTGTCACCATTTTACATTCAACATTCCCCAAGTTAATTTCCAGGGTCCTATTGACTGCTTTCTTTGGCGTGTCCTTCCTCAGGGCATGGCCAACTGCCCTACCCTGGCTCAAAAAAATGTAGCCCAGGTAATCCAGCCCATCAGGAGAGCTTGGCCTCAAATTTATCTTCTTCATTACATGGATGATATATTATTGGGTGGTCCTGATAAGCAACAGGCCTTTTCATGCTTCCAACAACTCCAAGAGGCCCTTAGCTCCCAGGATTTAAAATTGCCCCTGAAAAGATTCAAATACGAGACCCATATTTCTATCTGGGATACGAACTGGAGTTCGAACAGATCCGTACCCCCAAAGTTGAACTCCATCTTTCATCCCTTAAAACTCTACATGATTTTCAACAAATTCATGGAAACCTTCAATTTATCCGCCCCTATTTAAAGATTCCCCCCGAGGCTTTAGTCCCTCTTAATGAACTTCTTTCAGGAGATTCTCATCCCTTGTTCCCCCGAATCCTCACACTCCAGGCCACCTTGGCACTACAACAAATAGGTCAGGCTATCTCCTCATAGGTCTGATTCCAGATACATTATGCTTCCCCCCTATATTTTATTGTCTGTGCTAGTACACATACCCCAGTGGGAGTCTTTTGGCAACAACTCCGGTCTCCAAAAGAAAAAAATGCCCTCTATTTTGGGTATATCTTCCCTCCAATCCAAACAAGGTTTTGGCCACCTATTACTCCCTATCTGCTGCCTTAATTAGAAAAGGAAAAAAAATGTCTAGACAATATTTTAAAAAAGATCCTGACATTATTATTCTTCCCTATACTTCAAAACAAGTTGATTGGATATTTCAGTCGAATGACGATTGGGCCATAGCTTGCGCCTCCTTTACAGGAATTATAGATAATCAAAACCCAAATGACCCCCTTATACAATTCATAAAAACACATTTCTTGACCTTTCCTAAAGTTACCTCCAAGACCCTGTTACATGAAGGTACCTTGGTATTTACAGATGGCTCCTCAACCCACAAAGCTGCCTATGTTATACAGGAACAAGTCACCACAATACAGTCCCCATACTCCTCTGCCCAGCTTGTTGAGTAATTTGCCGTACTTCAGGTCTTTAAAAATTTAACAACAACCCCATTTAATCTATATACTGATAGTGCCTATGTGGCTCACTCTATTCCAGTATTAGAAGCGGTCCCATATATTAAGCCTGCTTCTACTGCTTCCAAGTTGTTTATAGAAATTCAATCCCTTATTATTAAGAAAACAGAACCATTTTTCGTGGGACACTTAAGGGCCCACTCTGGTCTAGGTGGCCCTCTGTCAAAAGGGAATACCTTGGCTGATGAGGCCACTCGTGTTATATCCCCTGCCCTTATAGACCCCATAGATCAGACAAGGCAGGCTCATGAACTACACCATCTAAATGCCTCCACCTTGTGTCTGATGTTTAAGATCTCCAGAGATCAAACAAGAAAAATAATTAAATCCTGTAGAGGATGCACCACATTATTGCCAGTTCCCCACTTAGGAGTCAACCCCCGGGGACTGGTCCCCAACGAACGATGACAAATGGATGTCACCCACCTTCCCTCCTTTGGAAGGCTAAAATACCTTCATGTCACCATAGATAATTATAGTGGGTTCATTCATGCATCCCCCCTTACAGGAGAAGCATCGCGTGATGTGATCACCTACACTTTACAGTGTATGGCTACCATGGGAAAGCCACAGATTATCAAAACTGACAATGATCCTAGATACACGGGGACTAAATTTCAACAATTTTGTGCCCAGTTTGGTATTAAGCATATTACAGGTATTCCATATAATCCTCAGGTCCAGGACATAATAGAACGGGCCCATCAAACTTTAAAGAACATGCTTCAACGTCTAACAACAGTCACCGATGCTTATTCTCCTCTGACACCCCGAAATAGGCTCAATCATGGCCTTTTCCTACTTAATTTCCTATCTCTTGATATTGAGGACAGGTCAGCTGCTGACTGTTTGTGGCACCCTAAGTCACAAGATTCCCATGCTTTAGTACGATGGAAAGATATCCTCACGGGACACTGGAAAGAACCGGACCCCATCCTCATTTGGGAACGAGGATCTGCTTATATATATTGCAAAGAGAATGCTGGCCCAAGGTTGTTGCCAGAAAGACTCATAAGAACTATTAGCACACCAATGTCCAGAATGGATCTGTCATCTCCTCCTGAGACTTATCTCTTTTCTCTTCCAGATGCTGCTCCGGAAAAACATCCTTTTGATCCTGCTACTGACAGAGGTGATCTCCATCCCTCGTCGCCATCAGCCCAAGTACTCGAACAATAGACATATGCTTTGGAACTACACCTGGATAGTTCTTACAGAAAGACAAGATGTGGCTTGGTCAATTTCACAAGTCTCTACTGCTATCCGGTGGCCTACTTCACTCCACCCAGACCTCTTTAAATTAGCCCTCGGGGCTGGGTCCCCTTGGGGCCTTGAACATCAGCTTGAGTTACAAGTAGCCCCAGAGGATAACATGCCCCACACTCAGAGCCATCAAACCCACAATTTGTTCATTTTGACCCACAGATCTGCCCAGCCTGGCTGCGATAATGCAATCAGACACACCTTGCTTCAGGCCACTGACTTTTACGTATGCCCTGGATATCACAGAGGTCGTGTGTTCCACAATAAGTGTGGTGGCAAGTCAGATCACTATTGTGCCTCCTGGAAATGTGAGACCACTAGAACAACTTATGTGAACCAACTTCTTCCTGGGATTACATCATAGTATCTAGAAATTTTTCTTCCCACTCTAACAATCTCCATCACAACCCCCTCTGTAAGAACAGTGAACCATCCACCCAAGGTTGGTGTCTTCCCCAATATATTAAATTTACCAATCACACAAAGGACAAGGATTGGACACATTGCTTCTCCTGGGGCCTCCATCTATATCAGGTTGGGTCAGACACAGGTCTCACTTTCACCATAAAACTTCTCAAAGAACCTGTCCATGCTTCCGAGCCAATACCAATTGGGCCCAATCCCATTTTAGTACCTCCACTCCAATCTCCTTCAGAACCACATCCCCTACCTCTGCTAGTCATGTTCCCACCGTGTTAGTTTCTTTACCCCAGAACCTCGTCCTTACCCTAATAAATCAAACCTTTCTTACGCTTAATGCTACTTCCCCCAATCTTGTGGACAATTGCTGACTATGTTATCACTCTCAGCCACCCTTTTATGAGGGAATTGCTATTCGTAGAACGTTTTTTCCCACCAATGATTCTAGACATTGTAGACATTGCCGCTGGCAACCTTGAGAATGGAATGGTTTGTCCCTCTCCCATGTCTCTGGATTGGGCCTTTGTGTTACCCTTATAACTCCCCCTTACAGTATGCCCACCTTTGTAATCTCACCCTTGCCCCTGATAAAAACAGTCAATACCTGTTGCCCCATAATGATGCCTGGTGGGTTTGCCTCGATGGCCTTACTCCCTGCCTTTCAACTGAGGCTTTTCCCCATAAAGTCAGATTTTTATATTCTTGTACAATTATTTCCTCGATTAATTTATTATCGTTCAGAGGAATTTTTTCATCTCTGGGATCAGTCTTTTGACCTACCCCCCACTTTGGTCCATCAGTGACGAGAACCTATTTCTGCCATCACCATATCAGTGCTCCTTGGCCTTGGTGCCGTAGGAGCAGGGACAGGTATCTCTTCACTCGTTCTCTCTAAATCCAGGTACCAAGAACTCAGCGCTACCATTGATGCTGAGGTCCAAAGACTCCAACAGGGGGTTGACGACCTGTCTGACTCACTGTCTTCCCTCACAGAAGTGGTCCTTCAGAATCACAGAGGACTAGATCTGCTCTATTTACAACAAGGAAGACTCTGTACAACTCTCAAAAAGAATGTTGCTTCTATATAGACAAAACAGACATGATAAAACAATATAAAAAAGGTTAAAAAAGGCTTAAAAAAGATAAAAGCTAGTATCAAAACTGGTTTTCCACCTCCCCATGGCTTACCACCTTACTGCCCTCCATTTTACGACCACTGCTGGGATTAATTTTGCTTATTTCATTTGGCCCTTGGGCTCTCAGTAGACTTACAGGCTTTATAAAGCGACAAATAGATGATTTAATGGCTAAACCTATACAGATTCATTATCATTGGTTGGCTATAAAAGGTCAACAAACACAAGACAAAAATATTATCCCACCTAAGACACTTCCCACTCCCATCTCCACCCAACCTAAAAAAGGACATTTCTGCCCCAAGACCAAATAAGGGGGGTGTCCCAGGCCCTCCACCCTCTTGGTGATAAAATTCCTTCTACCTTTGCTAAGGGAGGTGAGATGAGACACTACAAAGGGATGCCTTTGTACAAAGCGCCTGAGGCCCCCTGAGCGACAAGCCTGGCTCTTTTGATGCTCTTTATAAGATCCGTAATTAATACTTTGCCTGTGGTTATGGAGATGCGTGATATTCAACATGCTCAAGACATGTAAACAACAACCCAAAACAACTCAAGCTAGACATATACAGGTCCATTATCATCACGAGATGAGATGTCATCATGAGATGAATGATCGAGGTGTGTGCCTTACTATCAACCACCTCCCCCTGTGAGCTGAACTGGACAATCAATGACAGATAAGAGAACAACATTCTCTGACCATTTGAGGCCTAAGACAGGAGGGCCGCCATAAGCTGCTGCCATATCCAATGACAGGCCTAGAGACATAAAAATGGTTTGCTCCAACCTAAGACAGGCACAGTTCCCGAGGGGCTCTCTCATGGATTAAAGTCCTGCCCGGGACCACCCTGCCTGCTGGTGCCTTCCCTTGCCTGAGCTAAGTGCTGTTTGCCTCATGGGCCTCTATATCCAGACAACATACGTGAGAGGTAACACCAGCCCAAAATACCAGAAGTCAAGCCTATATCCCTATCTTAACAAAAAAAAAATTACCACTATGGTCTTTCTAAATTAAAAAAAAAAAAAAAAAAGAGAGGCCCCAGCCTCTGAACTTACATGTCTCTATGAACACATGCCCACACACACACATATAAATATGACTAGAGTATATAAGCGGCTTGCATAGATTATATGCAAATGCAGTGTTGTTTTATCCAAGGAACCTGAGGAGTTTTAGATCATTGGGAGTCCTGGGGCCAACTCTCAGAGGACACGATATATCTCCTTATGGTGAAAACGAATCCTTTGTTGAGTGTGTGTCAGTGACTCCCCAAAATTCTCCTCCTCTAGGTTCCTGTGTATCACAGAGAATGATCTGGAAATACTGAAACAAATATAAACTAAAGGCTTTCTTGGGGTTTCTAGGCTTGTGTTAAAATCATATTTATCACATTTTATTAAATGGAAGGGAAATCTTCAGCTCCCAGGAACAATAGACTCAATAACGTTGGCTTCTGTTTTATCCCATTATGAATAGCAATTAATTGAACATCAATAGCTTCCCATGCTTTGAAGTTAATCAGCATGAAGGGATTTGTTTCTGTAACCCCTATGTGGATAGTCAAGTAGAAAGGGGGGAGGTATGATGCCTTTGGCTTATGGGAGAGTTATGACTTGATTGGATACTTGTTATGCAAATAACCCTAACCTCTGAGAAATGAAATGTAACGATAAAAATATACTACGAAATGGGATGGACACTCATTACTTGATTTCTTTTAAAAGAAAAACAAAACAAAACATACTTTAGGATTTTGAATAAGTGTGACCCTCAGAGGTTCAAATACTTGAATGTGTTTGGTTTCCAGTTTGTGGATTGCGTAGAACGGATTGGGAGTTGTGTTTTTGTTAAAAGTGATGTGTCAATGGGAGGTGGGGGCCTTGAGATTTCAAAACCCCACCAGGCTTCTCTCTCTCTCCCTCCCTCACTCCCTTCCTCTCTCTCTCTGTCTCACTCTCCTTCTCCCTCTCCCTCTCCCTCTCTCGCTCTCTCTCTCATCTGGGGAGCAGGATGTGAGCTCTCAGGAACTACTCAGCCATGCCTGTCTGCCTGCCAGCCTGCTGCAATGGTGTCTACCATGATGGTCCATGGACTCACCCTCTGAATCTGTAAGACGGCAATTAAATGTTTCCTCTCAGAAATTGATTTGGTCACCATGTCTCTTCACAGTAGTAGAACAGTAACTAAGGCACACATATTCCTGTTTATTTTTCTTATCCTTCTGTATTTATTTCATTAAAATTACCTGTTTTCCATTGAACAGTTTATTAATAAGTTTGAAGTTTAAAGACAAATAGTGCCAAATAGGAGTGGCACTACTAGGAGGTTTGGCCCTGTTGGAGTGGCTGTGGCCTTGTTGGAGTAGGTGTGTCACTGCGGGGATGGGCTTTAAGACCCTAACCCTAGCTGCCTGGAAGCCAGTCTTCTAGCAGCCTTCAGAGGAAGATGTAGAACTCTCAGCTCCTCGTGCACCATGCCTGCCTAGATGCTGCCATGCTCCTGCCTTGATGATAATAGACTGAACATATGAACATATAAGCCAGCCCCAACTAAATGTCCTTGTAAGACTTGCGTTGTTCATGGTTTCTTTTCATAGCAGTAAAACCCTAAGACACACATATACATATACACCTAGGTTTATACAAACACACACACACACACACACAAACACACACACACACACACACACACACACACACACACACACACACAAACACCATTTACAGGGATTTTAGATCTAGCCAGGGCCCCTGCAGTTTCATTGGTCCATCTGATACATGTGTTCATGGAACATGTCTCTCTCTGTTTCTTGATCTAGGAAGTACATGGACAACATCTGCAGACTCGCTTCATTTTACTTTATTCTCCTCTTCAGCCTTAGATATCTCAACTTACAGAGAAGGGAAGATGGGAACTTGGTTAGATAGCTATTTTTTTTCTGTGGGTAGCTTAAATCTCAAGTCACAAAGGAAAATAAATATAACAAGAAATAATAATAAAGATCCAAACCGTGATGGGAAGTTCATATTCGTTGCCCTTAATGAATGTCAACTTTGGAAATTGGAATCCACAATAAGATGAGACTTTTGAAAAATCCTAATTCTCAGGCAGTCTTTGGTATTTCTTTCTCTGAAAATGAACACCACTAGAAAAAGACAGATGGTAGGTTGATTTGTCCACAAATCGAGTCAGAAGCATTTGATAATGAGCATAGAGGGGGCTCACTCCATGTTTACCAAAGAATAAAGTAATATGGGGGGGGGGCATCTAGAGAACAGTTTGTGCCTTATTGGTATAAAAAAAAAAAAACCTTGAAGTCAACAAATAATATTTGACAAAAGAAAAAACTAGGTTTTCATTAGGCAGAACTGTTTTTAAAATAGCCTTCCTTTTAGTCATGGAAAGAGTGGGGTGGAGCAGGTCAGTCTGTAAATAACTAAAGTCATTCCCATCAAAAAGTTAAGAATAATGTGGACTTTTAATGGACTTGAATAAAATAAGAAATTTTACCTTTCAAAGGGGAAAAATTGTGTTCCAGAGAGAGAGAGACAAAGGAGTGTCCAAACTCATACTTGATTCTTTCAATAAATCTACTGGTAACTCATGTGTTTGTTGATAGTAGGATTAAGACGCAAGTTGGATATCTCGACTTAAGAGTTTAATGTGTATGAATAGCTGCCAGTGGAAAGACTAGTCCTCTGATTTCTCAAAAGGCATGAAAAAGCCACCGTGGATTTACTGAATTTTGTTTCAAAGACTTTAGCTCCTTGTCTGCAGGGATGCAGAGGTTCAAAGGAAGGGCCTGAGACCTCCTAAGAGGTAGAGTCCAACAACTGAGGCCATGCGCACAGAGGGTAGTAGCATTTCTCAGAATATGGAGCTAGGAGAGCTAAAAAATGAAGGCGACATATCGATCAAATCGCTGTAATAGAACGACGGCAGCCAGTTCACAGAGCCAGGCAGCTGTCAGCGACTCGGCCAAGAACTAAAAGGATTTGAAAAGATAATAACAACACAGTGTTCACAGAAGCCACTATACACTCATGGGGTCTGCGAATTTAATCCCATGTACTTTGGGCAGAGAAAACAATCCAAACCAGAGATGCCTCTTGCTCAGCCCACCGAACGCTGTGCTGTGCCGCGGATGTCCCATGTCAAGAACTCAAGCTAGATGCAGGAAGCCTGTGAGAAACCTGAACTAGGTCATTTAAGTGCCGACAACGGAAATGGCTCAAGTCTGCACATTCATTGGAAGGAGAAAAAATAAGTCACGCAGCACCGGAAGTAATCCTTGTCAGGGTCTGTATGAGGAGGAAAGTGTACGGCGCCATGATCAATCAGTAAGCATTGCCTACACGTGTCCGGTGAGCCCACACAAATGAGGAAATAATTTTTAAATTTAAACACAATTTCTAATAACTAGTAACTTTTAAGTGTCCAGTTTTAGCACAAGCTTCCAGATTATGTGGTTTCTCAGGCGGAACAACGCCGCAAAAGAAGTGAGTTTGAAACTTCAGAGGTTCCCACTATATGACAGCAAACTTGGAAAAGCATGGAGGTGGGGTGTCGTAAAACGAACTAGAGGAAATCTGTAAAACCAAGAAAGGAGAATTCAAAAGACTTGTACGGGTAAGGCCAGCAGCAGGGAATGGCTCGGAGGACCATCCACGTTTTCAGAGTTTATCACAGCAAAATTGCCAAAGACTGGTAGCAAAATAGCCACTTGTATCTGTGGACAATCTCTTAACGTACACACACACACTAACACACACACAAACACACACACACACACACAGAAAGAGAGAGAGAGAGAGAGAGAGAGAGAGAGAGAGAGAGAGGGGGGGGAAGGAGAAGGGGAGGGGGAGGGGCAAGGGCAGGGGAAGGGGAAGAGAGGGAGACCAAGACAGACACAGAAAGAGAGACAGACACAGAGACATACACACAGACACACACATGCAGAGATATACTCGAAGACACACACAGCCCAATTGAGGATTTACAGAAAGATACCCATCAAAGGACCCGAATATTTGGAGCTAAATTAGGTGAGCTTTGTGGAGGAATGAGTGCCAACCAAATTTTGCAAGTTCTGCAGCCACCTGCATGTTTCCGCACCCCCTTAGCTGTCGGGTTATCACATACATGGCTATCACTCCTGCTTTCTTCTTTTGTATTTTACTTTGAATCTCCCTTCTCCCCTGTTCAATGTGGCCAGCGGTTTTCCATGTGGAAGGACTTCACAATGCACTGTGTTGAGGGTGACAGGGAAAACAATTTCAAAAGAGGCTCAGTGCTAGGTCAAACAGTACAAACAATGCATTCTTTACCTCCAAAGGAGGGGCTCAAAGAATATAAAGGCTCTGGCTGGCATACAGAGCCAAGCTTACAAAGTTAGGGCCCACAGCATCACTGGGAACCAACCAGCAGCTCTCATTCAGCCCTCCATACTATTGACTCATTCTCATCTCTTGAGACCAGAGGAAGACGCATTTCGAAGATCTTCTCCCTAAAAATGAAGCTTGTATGGAAACTCTTACGAAACTTAAGAACAATTTTTAATAGGAAAGCACACACACAGTAAAAAAATAAATGGCAGATTCGATAGCCTTCTCTGTGATATGGTCATCTACACACACACACACACACACATACACACACACACACATACACACACACACACACACACACACACACACACACACACACACACACACACACACACCATAAGAATAGACCTACATAAAGGATATATTTCCAGGCACAGATATCTGTTGGGAGGAGGTTGATGTTCTAACAAACTTCAGCCGAGAACACATTTGGAAGATTCATAAGGTCAAGGCATTGGTTTACAACTAGGAGCAGATCACTATCTATCTCACAGAACCTTTATGGAATACAAAGACAGATCACCCTAGAATGAGTTAAATAGAATCCCTTTCAAGTCTATTGAAGAATTTTGGAGCCAAACTCCACAGTCAGTTAACAGCAAAGGAAGTGACCCATAACTGCAGTTTGTATAATACCACTGAACCTGGTGAAACATTTCCTAGTCTCCTAGGAATCATAGAAGAGAGAGGGAACCAAGGCAGCCTGGGCAGCACACTTCAGTCTCCATACAAAGTGCACTTTGCAGGCTAATACCCACATGGGTAGTCTGCAGTTCACCAATCCTGGTCATGAAGGCATAGAAAAACAGTAGATGTCCTACCTGCTAGAACCACTGTCTCTGCTTCCTGCCTTCTGGAGGCTCCATGGTAATTCCACTCTTAACTTTCCACCATCCTGTTGACAAGTGTCTGGGCGTTATCTTTGACTCATGAGTATATTTTAGTCCTTTAGATATCTCTCTCTCTCTCTCTCTCTCTCTCTCTCTCTCTCTCTCTCTCTCTCTGTATGTGTGTTTGTTTGTGTGTGTGTGTGTTTGTGTGTGTATGTGTGTAAATGTTATAAAGGTTAATAAAAGAAAATGTTTCTGGATCCAGTAAAAATTTAAATAAAGATTCTTTTTTTAAAAGTTTTATTTATTTATTCCATGTATGTGAGAACACTGTCACTGTCTTCAGACACACCACAAAAAGAGGGCATCAGATCCCATTACAGATGGCTGTGAGCCACAATGTGGTTGCTGGGAATTGAACTCAGCCCCTTAAGAAGAGCAGTCAGTACTCTTAACCACTGAGCCATCTCTCCAGCCCTAAAATAAAGTTTCTCAAGAGAACAGTTTAGTGAGGGAATCAATAAAGATGCCCCATTTATGGATGAGCACTCAGTCTCTTTAAACTCCTGGGACTTGGAAAGCATCTTGGACAAGGAGATGAAAAGATTTTAAGACCCAGAGGGTGGGAAGAAGGGCTGTGCTTTTTGCCTTTGGGACAGGACATGGCTGCTGGAATCGTGAGCTCACAGCAGCTGTGGTCACCTGCATAGGTCTATAAAGGGCCACCAGCTAGACAGAATCCCTTACTGAGGAGGTTTTTGGGTCCTGACGGCTGCTGGGGTAAAAGAATCATTCTTCTCTGAGGTTTTGGTCACTGGTAGAATTCCCACATTCCTGTAGATGGTAACACACCCATAAGTACATAACCGATGCTAATTGGGTTTAATGGTTATAGGTTGGGAAAGAGGATATGAATTTTGAGGGATGATTATTGGCAGGAATTTGGGCAATGCTGAGGGTGAAATGGAAGAGTTTATGGCCATGTTTCATTGTATACATGTATTTATTATTTAATAGAAAATTTAGACTATTAGCTTTAGCTCTGTAATATAAGGCTGTATGACTTTAAAGAATTCAAATATTGAATATAAATCAAACCAATTGACTGCCTTATGATTCAAGGAGCAAATTATACATACTTAATATAATGCACGTTCTCCTTCTTTCAGTCTCTTTCTATCTCTTGTCTCTCTGTCTCTCTGTCTCTCTCTCTCAAACACACACACACACACACACATGCAGATGCACACTTACATTATTTTTATGTCAAGGTGTTAAAATTCATGACACAATCAATGTGAAGGAATAGAGGTTTTTAAGGGCAAACAGTCACAGTCATTTGATTCAGACTGTCGTGGAAATGATCACATGGCAACAGTGTATTGATCTGTGTCACTGAGAGCCTGCATTAGCCCTGCTTATATTTGGGTGGATCAGGCATCCAAGAGTTCAGTCTGAACCAGCCAGCTCCCTCCTTCTTGCCCCAGTGACCTACTTCTGCTAGGGCACAGTCTGAAAGATTCCACCACCTTTATAGACAGTGCCATAAGCTTGAGACAAAGTGTTCCCACAGCTGAGACCCTGGGGAAATTTCACACTCAAGCCCTAACAGCAATGAGTGAGGCAACTGGGAAATGTTTTGTGAAAACAGTTTAATTTCAGTTCTGTAAACAGGACAAGGAGGAACCCTTTGATATGGATTGATTTAGTCTTTAGCTTACAGAGTGCACTCCCAAAAGATACATAGTGTAGAAAATGTACAGTTTTCTATGTAGCAACCATGGCGCTGAAAACAACACACTAATAAAAATAAAATGCAAAGAACTGGGATATATAGTAACATTTCCAATCCATAATGTGAAAGGCTCTTTTATTTATATATGTGAGCTGTCGTTATTAGTTCCCTACTGGGTTGATTTTACAAGAAAAGAAAATCGCAATCTCTGCCTATCCCATCAACCACGGTGTCATTCATCTCGGTGTTAGGGGGCTCCTATCTAGGGATTAATCATCAGGGATTGACAACAAAATCCATCGGCTCAATACATGAGGCTTTATTGGAGAAAGTGAGGTTATAAGTATGTAATGCCCTTTAGTGTCTTCTCTGTAAGTCTGTTGCATGCTTGCCTTGTTGTTGACTACTGTCTTTGGTGGTGGTTGTTGCTGTTTTTAAAAATGAAATGTTGAATGCAAGGGCAAGTTGAAGGGATCCGATAGATCTTTGCATCCTCACTTTCTTCATCCCATCTTGTGCTAAGTCTCCCAATCCTCAGCAATCATTCAAATACACTGAAATAACTCAAATATAACAAAACAAGGTGAAATCAAGACACTGAAACAACTCACATATACCGAAAAAAGGTGAAATCAAGACACTGAAACAACTCAAATATACCGAAACAAATTGAAGTCAAGACGCACTTGCCAGATCTAATTTGTGTTTGCATGTTGACCATAATCATCTGGTAAGCTTTAAAACCATAGGATGGGTCTTAGGAGGACCGGTTGGTGAAACCGCTTGTTGCCTAAGCAGACCTGAACTCAGATCCCAGTCATCATGAAACAGGCAGGGGAAACCTGTAACCCCGGGGACATGAAGGGGGAACAGAATCATTAATGTCTGCAGGCTTCCAGCCCGGAGGAAAATATGA
This sequence comes from Rattus norvegicus, assembly GCF_021556685.1. Lineage (NCBI taxonomy): Eukaryota > Metazoa > Chordata > Mammalia > Rodentia > Muridae > Rattus > Rattus norvegicus. The sequence goes on from NC_141555.1 coordinate 9,604,276, forward strand.
GAATTTGGGATCAGGCAAGACACCACCTGTCTTAGTTAGGGTTCCATTGCTGTGAGGAGACACCATGACCAAGGCAACTCTAAATAAAGGAAATATTTAATTGAGCCTGGCTTACAGTTTCAGAGGTTCAGTCTGTTATTATCATGTTGGGAAGCATGGCAGTGTCCTGGTAGACATGGTGCTGGATAGTGTTCTATATCTAAACCCGAAGGGAGTCTAGAAAGAGACTTGCAGCCACAGGCAGCCAGGAAGAGCATCAATCTTCCTCATTGGGCAGAGCTTGAACACTAGGAGCCCTCAGAGCCAGCATACACAGTGACAACTTTCTCCAACAAGGCCACACCTCCTACTAGTGGCACTTCTCATGGGCCAAGCATACTCAAACCACCACAGTGCATCAAAAGAAAATGGCAGAGAGAAGAAGAGAAAGATACTGCATGGTATCATCTTGTTGCAGGGTGCTGCAACCCCTCCCCCCCACACACACATCAACCCATGCACTTGTGCACACATGTGCAGATTTATTTATTTATTTATTTATTTATTTATTTATTTATTTATTTATTTACTTTTTTAAATTTCTTTTTCCTTAAGAACTTGGTACATTCACATAATGTGTTAGAGCGAATCCATCCCCATCCCCTCCCCTCAAATCCCTCCCCTTTCCTCCCTCCTAATTCCATTTGCATTTTAATAGGAACTGCTGATTCCATATATTGCTGACTAGATGTGTGGGGGTGAGTACAAACATCCAGTGAGGCATGGACAGCCGTCAGGGTCCAAATCCATGAAGAAAACGGGCCCTCTGCCCTGTAGTCATCAGTTGCGAGTAGTTCCACAGTTGGGGGAGAGGAGCTTCCAGACTTTCCACCCGTCTATTCTCGGATTTATCTGTGCAAATTTTGTAGACGGCATCCTGCACACTGTGAAACACATGAACACACACACACACACACACACACACACACACACACACACCAAAATTTAAAACAAGAGAATGGTTTAGAAAGGTTACACAACGTCCTAAATTCAGTTCCTTGGTGCGAAATATTTGAATTCCACACCAGATCATAATACTATCTATATAAAATTAAATTATTCAAATGAATATTTTAAAGTTCAGCGGACCGTTACTGTTAAATAGCACAGGCTGAACGAAATCAGTTGCTGCCAAACCTCCCTAAGGCTGCACAAGAAAAATTGTAAATCAGAGTTCAAAAGCATGAATACACAAGGGTGAGGGTATAATCAGATATCGTGGACCTACAGGATAGGGTACAGACGCTCAGTAGACCAGACAGGTGGATCATAAGCAAAGAGACTGGAAAACGGGCCATTCATACCTTGACAACCTTCAAGGTTAGGGGAAACGCAGGGATAGTTACCACCCATAGTTAGAATAAAAAAACTTTAATACATTTACAGGACACTTAGCTTCTAAATTCAGTGTGGATTTGAATCTACAGTGTGAAAAGGCATAGGAGTAGTAGTGTCCAGTATTCCCCTTGCTGGGACAAAATTGTGTCATTTAGGGGCAGGAGAGATGGCTCAGCTACTCAGAACCCTTAGCATCCTCACAACTGACTCTGGTTCTGTGACATCTGCCTCCCTCTTCTGGCCTTTGCAGGTACTGCAGCCACATGACATAACACAAAAAAGACCCATGAACAAAAGTAAAAATGAGAACTTAAAATGAGTCATTTACTTGATGTTATTGCACCAAGGTTTGTAGAGAGAATCTCTTCTAAGCATCACCTGAAAATAAAAAAAAAGACTATGACCTATGAACTGTGGCAGGAAATAGAAGGCAGAACACTGGCAGGAAGAGAGGATTCTGGGACATAGTGTATAAAAGGAGACCCAGGGAAGGACGCTGCAGCAGATACTAAAGGGGATGTTGAGGAAGATGCTAAGAAAGTGGATGAAAGCACAGTATTTAACAATGTAGAAGACACAAAATAGTTTGAATGGGTTAAATAAGTTAGTCGGGTAATGAGCCAAAGTTTGTGGCTTATGAATTTGTTAATAAATAATCAGTTCCAGAGTTGTCATTGTGGGAGCAGGAGCTGGGAAGGAAAAAAGTACTTTTTTTTTTTCCAAAGGTTATTTTCTCCTAATTATTTTCATATGATTATGTAAGATGATAATATATGGAAATCATGTGTAGGTTATATGGGAAACTTCAACTATCCTAGAAATTACTAAATAAATGCATTTTTTAATGCAAAGTCGGTAGTGATATGTTGTCCACTTCCATTTTTCAAGTCTCTGTCTATTCTAAAATATATGTGTTTATTTTATCTACAGTAGAAAATGTCCTTGTGATGTAATGAAACATTAGTCAGCCCTACTAAGATGCTTTCTGGAAGTCAGTTAACCTCAAGCACTGAGAGCTGTGATGACTTAAGATAGGGCCAAAAGCACTTTCATGATCGAGAACTGATGAGCATGGGCCTGTGGGAACATTCACCACAAAAGTGACACACACACACACACACACACACACACACACACACACACACAGAGGACATCACTGACTAACTATACCTCAGCTATAGCTATGGCTTTGGGATCCTGGAGGAGGTGACACTGGGTTTATATGGCCTTACACTTTGGCACAAGAAGACAGCCATACTCACAACTCTCACTCTGGTCCCCCTCTTCCTTCACAGCGAGTTCCAACACAATTTGTTATTTCTGATTTTATCCATCCAGTCTGGTCATCCCTCTTCCAGAACATAAATTTTTTATTCAGTGTGTGTGTTTGTGTGTGTGTGTGTGTGTGTGTGTGTGTGTGTAAGACATGTAAGACAGACTCTGTGTGTGTGACAGAGAGAGAGAGAGAGAGAGAGAGAGAGAGAGAGAGAGAGAGAGAAATAATTAGTTACCCAGTTAACACATGAGCATGCACACACATGTGGAAGCCAAAGGTACATTCAGGATATATCCTTAATGTCTTGTCTGTCTTGTTCACTGTGGCAGCAACTCTCACTCACAGGCAAAGCTCCTCTTGGTATGGGTCATCTTTCCAGACAGCTTGCTCTGTGAATCATGCCTCTGCCTTCCAAGATGGAATTATAGGATGGTCTCCACATCCATGGGGCATCTATGTAAGTTTCTGAGGAGCGAGTGCTTAACTGCTAGACTGTCTCCCTAGCCCCTTCCAGAACTTTCTGTCCCAAATCCCCTTTACCTTTCTTTTTGAGATTTATCGAGTATGCTTGATAAATGGAGACTATATACATTTGAAGTATGAGGTGTATGAGGAAATCATAAGGTTACTTTCTTGTGTTTGTTAACTGAACAGAAAATGGGGTTTACAAGACAAGGAGATTGTAAAATTTCGTGTTGCTAGAATACTCAGTCACATATGTTATAGAACGGCTGAACTCAGGGTTCGACAGGGGTATGGTTGGTGGATTCATGTGTGTGTATGAGTTGAGTGCCTTTTCACAAGTGTGAGGACACATACATGTGTACATACATTCAGAGATGAGTAGAATGTGCATTCTCTTTCTCACACTTCTCCGTCTTTCAATGATCCACAGCCCACAATTTTGAATAATGTGGCTTGCCAGAATGCTCTTGACAATCCACTTGCTTCCACTCTACAATGTTGAAGACATAATTAGCCATGACTGGAGTTTTACAAAGGTGCAGAGATAATATGAACACTTCAGACTTGCACAGCAAAGGCTCTTGCCTATTGAGCTATCTTCCCAGTCCCCATCAGGATATTGTCTATTGCAACCTTCATGCCCTGCTTTCTGCTGTGTGTGTTTCTCAGTGTCCCAAGGGATATTCCCTTACAAAACGGTTCCACCTCCACATGGCTCTGTGCTTACACCCAGAACAGAGTGTCTCTTTTATCAGGAGAACTAATTCAGAGGTGGACATTTTCTGATTACAGCCTGTGAGTTACAGAGAAGACTAGCTGCATCTTCAAGACTTGGGCTTTCTTCCCCTGGGAACTGAAAGCTGGTGTCCCTCCCTGGAGGATGGAGAAAAGGAGAGCAGTATGAGGGAAAGAGAAGGAGGCAAAGGTGTAGGGGAGAGGTTGAAGTTACACTAAATGTTCCAAGTTAGCATCAAACCTGAAGAGTAGACAGGGAGAAATTGACAGTGTTACTGCTGTCACAACACACACACACACACACACACACACACACACAAACACACACAGACACAGACACACACACACACACACACACACACACACACACACACACACACCTGATGTGCCTCTGGTGTCATTCCCCCACTAAATAAAATGCTCTATTAGGCTTATCTGTCCATCTCAAGAGTAGCCTGTAATTAAATAACCACCTTTTAAAATCCTGCTAGTCTGAAAGAAAGCCATTTGAGCATTTTCCTTAGCTGATGAATTAAACGGACCAGTGGTCCTTGATAAATAGGCCTGTTCTAAAGTGATGCATGAAAAACAGTAAACACGTCTAAAACAATTGATGGGGGATTAGGTTCCACTTCTCCCACCTCACTCAGTGGACTCTGTCTCCAGCAGGGAGCAGAGCACAACCAGGACCAGCTGCAAGACTGGCATTCTAGAGTGTGTAAGGTACAGAAAGGCCCCTTCCAGGACTCTGTCAGACCTCTCTTTTCCCAGAACAAATGCTGTTGCTGCCATGCTGAGACACTGAAGCCGAAAGAGTGAGGACAAAACAGCTCCCTTTGGCAACCATCTCTGCTAAGGTACCCCATCAGAGCCAGAGGTTTTTCACTGCTGCTTCAGGTCCTGATCATGGCTGTAATTGCTGTCTGTGGTGTTGACCTTTTCCTCATAAAGTTCTTTCTAAAGAGTAATTTGTCTCCTCATTCTTCCCTTGGAACCCACCATGCCATTTACATAACAGATGTCAAAGTATCTTTTAAAACAGAACACAACTCAATCCAATTCTACCCTCTAGCATCCAAAACGCTTATCATTTTCATAGCCAAGTGCTTTAGAATGCTGACTCACTCCTGAATCAAAAATCTCACCTAAATCAGTTCCTGGTGAGACTCGGGTATGATTCACCATGGGGCACATCTCTGCACCGTTTATGATTCTACAGAATCAAGAAAGGAAGATGCATGTTGCAGCTAGCATAAACTGATTAACTATTACTTCTCATCAACTCAGCATCACTTGAAGAGAGAGAAAGACGGACAGAAAGACATACAGACAGACACACACGTGAGGAGGGCTTAGTAAATGTCTTATTGTGTTATTTTTTTGGTCTGTGGATAGGCCTATGAGGAATTGCCTTGATTGTTGACTGAATTAGGAGGGCCAAGCCCACTTTGGGCTGCACCATTCCCTAGGCAAGTCATTCTGAGATGTATAAGAAAGCTAGTTGAGCTGGAGCAAGCCAACAAGCAGAGTCCCTTGGTGGCATCAACCTAAAGACCTTGTTGTAGTTCCTATTCTGACTCACCTCCATGACCTGAAAGTTGAAGTCAAAATATTTTTCTCCCCTACACTACTTTCCATCCAAGCATTTTATCACAGCCACAGAAAGGAAAGTAGAACAGACTCCATAGGGCATTAGGGTGGAATGATGCCTCACAGATTCTCAGGAGCCTGTGCTTACAGCTTCTGACTCTTCTATCACTGTAAGCCACAGTGACCTGGGCAGGCTCAAGGGAAGGAAGGACAGTCATCATAACCTAGGAGATGCAACAGTCACTTCTGTCCTTATCCCATGTACAAGAAAGAGTGCTAATGACCCAGTGGTTATAGTGTTTAGCAGTGGGAACAGGAGGGGAGGAGGAACATAACACTTCCTACAGGGCCAACAAGAGGACCAGAGGCAGAGGTGAAGCTGGACTCTGTAGTACATTTCCTGTGTGTTCTCCCTTCCCCCACCTAGAAACTAACAGAAGGTTCTAAGTCAAGAAAGAAAGAAGAGAGCCACAAGACGAAAGAAACACAAGTATCTCAATAATGCCCCTGCCTCAGCAGTACTTCCCAGAGGTTTGTGAGTCTATGGACATGTCTATGAGGAACTGATTTGATTGTTCACATACTTAGGAGGGTCAAGCCCATTGTGGGCAGTACCATTCCCATGGCAGGTGGGTTCTGAGCTGTATAAAAAGACCCACTATTGGAGCTTGTCTGCTGCTCATGTGGTGTTTTGTTTCGTAATTTTGTTTTCTAACTGACAGAGAGGGCTATAGTACTGGCTACAGCGAAGCATTGAGCCTGCTGCACAAAACTCAGCATCTTACTGTAAAGGAACTCAAGGAAAATTCCAGATCTCATTAAACAGATAGTGGCCACCTTCCCCCCTTCTCCAATTTCTAGTCATGAACAAATTTTTAAGCTCCTGTTATCCCACCTTAACCACAACACACTCTTATTTTCATAAGACTGCTGGCACTCAAGTAGTGAAAGCCATCAGACAGAGGAAAGAGGTAACAAATCTAAACATCCACTGCAGTTCCCAATTCAAATGCTTACAGAAGCCTTGTCAACCTTCAGTCAAAACAGGCATCAAGTTTCTTCCATTACCTACCCTTTAATTGTTAAAACATTTGCACATCTAAGTTATTTCTGTTAAAGGGGTGGGGGAACTTCTTTCTACTTTATGAGCCATTTACTTTAGTGTTGTAAAGCAGAGAAGAGGACAATCCAGTCGTCATTTACTCTAATAGGTGACTGAAGTATGCATGAGGCCGTCCCTATTTCTCCAGTAACTATAAATCTAGATGCCTTTTCCTTTAAGGATTTAGGAAATGACCCTTCTACCCCATTCTTCCTTTCTAATTCACCAGTTCTCATGATCACTCTGGCATCCACCTCCTACCAGATCAAAAAGACTGGCCACGATCCCTTCTGCCATTAAGGATGAGACCCCACTGTGGGCTGGAGAGATGGCTCAGCAGATAAAAGCACTGGCTGCCCTTGCAGGGGACTCAGGTTTGATGACTTGTACCGACATGGCAGCCCCCACACATCTGTAACTCCGGTTTCAGGGAAGACCATCTGCTGACTTCCCTGAGCTCCAGGCATGCCCAAGCTAAATATACATGCATGCGAATAAAACACCCCTACACACACACACACACACACACACACACACACACGCACACACACACACACACACACACACACACACACACACACACACACATATATATATATATATATATATATATATATATATATATATATATATATATATGTAAGCCTTAGAAGACATGTAGGAAAGGAAAAGAAGAAGAAAGAGAAGAAAAAGTAAAGGAGGCAAGCCTATGAAAGCCACAAAGACATTGCATTCAATTTTTTTTATTTACATTATTTATGAGTACACTGTAGCCATCTTCAGACACACCAGGAGAGGGTATCAGATCCCATTACAGATGGTGTGACCCACGATGTGGTTTCTGGGATTTGAACTCAGGACGTCTAGGAAGAGCAATCAGTGCTCTTAACCATTGAGCTATCTATCCAGTCCTGTGATTATTTTAACTTTGTAATCCATATTTCTGAGCTCTTACTTTGAAGGAAATGCTGGGAGTGTGTGTGCACACTGTATATTATTATTCCGGTTCTGATGTGTAGAGACAGGTGGATCCTGGGGCTTGAGGGGACAGCCTATCTAGCCTAACTGGTGAGATCCAGGACAATGGGAGACCTTGTTTCAGATGATGTGGGTGGTGTTCCCGAGACTGACACCAGTCTTTCAGCCTCCACAAACATGTGCACACAAACGTGAGTATACATGATGCATACATTACAAAAATGAAAAATGAAACGTGGAAATTCAATAAAGGAAGCTCCTTTCCAGCTGGTGGGGTATAGAGAATATTGCTTCTCCGAGTATAGTTATCTCTGAAGAGGAAGTCAATAAATGACTCAGACAAGAGCCTTTGAAATATCAGCTGCCAAGCTAGGGCCCAGACCTCCTCTCTGGCTGCAATTACCTTCTTAACATGGCTCCACATTGTCTCCTGGGACGCAAATTTCTCCTTCCCCATAGCCCTGCCTTACTTTGAGCCTAAGAACCCAAAAAGCTACCCAAGAAAGGAGGGGAGAAAGGACACGAAGGCCTGGAGAGGAGGCTGCCAGTAATTAAGTCATATACACAGACCATTCCATTGGCACTCAGTACACAGATGCCAGGCAATATCACAGAGCTGGATGCCCAGGAGGCAAAGGCACGGTTTAATAATCAAATAGGTGGTAGTCTTTACCACAGTAAGTTCAGCCAGCTGTGAACACAGTCAGAATGACACCTGTCTGTGAACTGTGAACTCCTGAGTGCGTGTGCATGCTTGTGTAGAAGGACTGTGTGTCTATGTGTGTGCGCGCGGATGCATTTTTATTTAAGCTGGGTGTCTTTCTTTTAATTTCATATATTATTAGTCCCAGGACTATTCATGACTTAATAAATCTTCCCATATTTCTTCCTCTGTGCCTGTTATCTCTGAAAACCCCTGCTGGTCACCCGAGGATGTGCTGTACCTTGTCAATTATTTCAGGGGACTTGTGGGTGAGACCCTTTCCGTGAAGCCCAGGAGACAAGAAGAGAACAGAAGGCCCACCTAGGCAAAAGAAAGTGGGTACAACATTGTCTGAAATGATTCTGTGTGGGCGAGAACTTGGATAAGAGAACATGATGTGAGAACTGAGCTCAAGCTGGACACACAAAGGGGGACATTGAACCCCAAACAACCCCCCCACCAAACGGTTCCTGTGGATTTAGGCTTAAAAGTACCCTTCCATGGAGAGCCCAAAGGAATCTGTACTGAGTCTGTTGGGACATTGGGGAGAATAGAAAGCCTTTGCCTCCGCTCTCAGTAGAAGAGATGGCATTAAAAGGGTTACCGATGTGTAGGGTTATTGGCAGAAGCAGATTTAAAGAAAATAACTTGACTCATTAGCTTTGATTTGAAATCTTTATTATGGCAAATGGTGGTTATTAGATAAAGTTGCCTCACACAACCTCCGTTCAATCACAATGGCACTTTCAGCCCATTTCAGCTGGTTAAGTGTTCATGGATTAAAATCCTTTCAATAATATCAACAAATTTTTTTTTTTGCTCTCTCCCAGATCAATGTAGTAGCAAAACTCGCTGTATGTCCATTATCTGAAGCCTGGACTAGAAAGATAATGGCCCAAGGTTTACAAGGCAGGTGGGAACGATCAATTATACCCCCACAATTGACAGCACAGCTCTGTTACGTGATCAGGAGGAGTGCTGGAGTTAACCTGGATTTCAGGAGCAGCTGATACCCTCTGTGACCGATTGGGCTTCTCCGGGTGCAGGTCTGTCTCTTGTGGCAACAGGCAGGGACCATTCTACCAGCAAATCTGAGGAGCAGCAAGAAGACACTTCATGGAAACCAGGGCAGGAGAGAAGAGAGGAAATGTGTATTTCTCTGGCTCATAGACAAGAGGTCAGAACCTGAGTACCTGCTTCTAACTGAGTACAGAGCCACTCCCACCATGTGTGTATGAACTCTGCTGGGGTCTACAGTCTATGATCATATTCACATTCAGTCCATCATTTCCTACCAAAAGGAGACGACACCCAGCTCCATCTAAAGTGACACTGAGAAGGCCAGTTACGGCGTGGAGGATAAGACTAAGTAAAATCAACACAGAAATACACTTACATGCATACAGACATGCATGACACATATATCCGCATGCATATGCACACCAAGAACATGTGCACACATGCATGCATGCACACATAAGCATACATAGATGGAACACAATGATAATTTTATAAATACATATATACATATTAGCGTGTGTGCACTTAGTTTCACACATGTGCTACCTTTTACCTGTATATATACAATATACTATACATATATATATATATATATATATATATATATACACAATACATACAAACACACATATATATAAGCAACACACATACATATACATATATATATGTAATATATATGTAATATATATATATATATATATATATATATATATATATATATATACACATAAAATCCTAGTTTTGTAAAATCTGATTTCAGTATTCACCCTAGAAAGAGTCAGCCATTTGGTGCCCATTCTGAAAGATTTTCTTTTAAAATGCATGACTGCAAAGAAGCAGGTCACTAGGTCAGTAAAGTGTCTCCCTCACATAATAGTCTGCCTCTCTACAGTTCTGATAAAACACTCTAGCCAAAAACAACTTGTAGAAGGAAAACATTTCTTTGGCTTGCACCTTGGCTTACCAGCTTTTGTGGGCAGTCAGACAGGAACTCGAGGAGAGAATTACAAAGAAATACTACTCACAGCCTTACTCACTAGCCCATGCTTAGTTGGCGTTCTCATGAAGCCCAGACACCCTGGCCTAGAAATGTTGACACCCACAGTGGGCTGGGCCAGCTTCATCAACTGTCAGTCCAGACAGTCTCTCACACTTTAGGACACAAGCCAATCAGATGGAGGCAACTCTTCAGTTGAGGTTCTCTCTTCCCTGGTGACTCTATCACAAGTCTCTTCTAAGTTATGTCAAGGTGTCAGTGAAAATTACCCAGGATACCACATAAGCATGAAGACCTGGGTTTGATTCACTGAACCCACATCAAAATGTGAGTGGAGAAAGCTTCTAATGCCAGTTGGGGAAACAAGGACAGGATCTGCAGGATCTGCTAACCACCGCAGCTGGCATGATTGGTAAACTCAGGCTCGCAGGTCTAAAACCAAGGAACCACAAACACTCGTGGGAGGAGCGCCTCCAGGCCAAGAAGGAGGATATCATCAAGACTCTGTCCAAGGAGGAAGAGACCAAGAAATAAAGCTTCTTTCATGTCTGTGCATAGTGACCTCACTGTGGCCTAACATGATCATTCATTAAACAAAAACAAACCTTAAATTAAAAAAGAGTTACCTTGCCTATGGTGTCTGTTCACAGCTATGGAAATCTAACTAAGACAATGTGTATTCATTCAGCCATTTCTGTTTCTCTGGATACCCTAATACATTAGCGCTCTAGAGAGATGAACAAGTACCCACCAGACAACATAAATTCCAGTTTACTTTTCTGGTGAATATGAAGATGTTGTGGTTTAAAAAAAATACAAACTCTGTTTTTTGTTTGTTTGTTTTGGGGTTGTGTTGTTGCTGCTGCTTTTGTTGTCATTGTTGTATTTGTTTTTAAGGAAGAAACACATTAAGCCTCTTCATCCCTAAATGGCTGGCAAACACCCGAGCCCACATCCGCTAAAGCGATTAAGGCATTAGGAATGTGTTCACACAAAAACATAAAGTTATCCTGTCGAGTTCAGATGAGAGACAACATTGGCCATGTGGGCAAGCCTAGAGATTCTACCATTTAACACAAACAAATCAGGACACACTGTCAGAAGCCTGTCAGTCCAACAGAGAGGAGGGCATGCGTTTTGTGTTGTTATTTTATTTTATGAATTTTTGGAGCCACCCTGCTCAATAATCCTGTTTATAATATTAACTCTGGCACTTTTTTCTTGGCTCATCAAATATTTCCTTAATGAACTGTCAGCTGACACCCCCCCCATTCCAATGTAATGACTTTCAAATTAAGTTCTTCTGGACCACAGGGGTTTTTAGAACTCTATGATGACAGAAAACATGGGGAAAAGAACCTCTTTCATTGTAATTGAAGAAAGACATAGTCATTTACCTGCTGCCTTCCCCCAGTGCTGACTATTCCCAAGCTCAGTGCTGAGAACTCTGCCTCATGGGCACCATCAGAGCCGTGAGATGAGCACTTCCAAACCAGGAGGTATTATACTGCCATGACCATACTGTGCTCCTTCACCTACAGCCACCGGGTTCCAAACTCCTGGTGTCCCTCCTCACCTTAAAAGAGAGTTGTTGGGATCCAAGCTCAGCATCACACATGCCCATAATCCAAAGCTCATACATTTTAAAAATCAGATGTGTTTATATTTTTGAATTTGTGAATGTTCGGGCTACACACAACTGTGTGCAACATGTGCCTTCCTGATGTCTGAAGAAGCCAAGAGAGGGCATAAATCTCCTGAAACTTGCTAACAGTTCAACTGTGAGCCATCATATGGATGCTGGGAATAGAACCTGGGTCCTCTGCAAGAGTAACAAGTGTTCTTCATGGCTATGCCATCTCTCTAAACCCCAGTATCTGTGCAGTGTCCCTGGAGATGCTTTACTACTCTACAAAACCACATGGGAGACTTGGTCCCCATCCTGGAGAATAGACTTTACCCTATCAATGAATAGGATGCCATGGCTGGTGGTATTGTAGACACTAGGAGACTCTATGCAAAAATGCCTTGTATAGGGGAGTCCTGTGAGAACCAAGACTGGAGGAGCGCCCTGGACTGGAGAGGGATTGGGTTGGTCCATTGCAGAAGATATAAGATTGATGGTGCCAAGACATTTGAGCAATGAAGTGAACTATCCAGTCTGGGATCTTAGTTAGGGTTCCACTCTTGAGTAGAGACACCATGACGAAGGACAACATGTAATTGGGGCTGGCTTACAGGTTTAGAGGGTCATTCCATTATCATCAAGGCAGAGGGCATGGCAGTGTGGAAACAGACATGGTGCTGGAGAAGGAGCTGAGAGTTCTACATCTTCATTTAAAAGAAGCCAGGAGCAGACTGTCTCCCACATGGCTGGGAGAAGGATTTCAAGAACTCACCCCCACAGGAACACACCTCCTCCAAGAAGGCAAATCTCCTAATAGTGCCATTTCCTCAGCAGTGCATATTCAAACCACCACAAGTTCTCTTCACATATGACAGACAATTACACCGTTGTTTTAAAGTCTTGCTTAAAGACTCAAGATGTTTGCGTGAAGAACATTCGTTGGGTCTGGGTTGCTACAAAACCCCAAGAACATGAAGTCCTGTATCTCCCTGAAGTATGAAATTAGCATGTGTGCATAGCCCCTCCCATCCTCTGAAATATCATAATGTTAAGTGTGTGGAGCTCCAGTGTGCAGCTTCGTAAGTGCTGGCATGTGTGAATTTTTGAGCCACACACTCAACAGATTCAGCCATGAGCCTTCTGTACTTTTGTTTATGGCTCTGAACTCTGACTTAAACTGATGGGTAAGTAGTTCTGGGAAGGAAGATTGCTGGGTGCAGCCAAAGGCATGAAGGTATGTGATTTAATTACAGAGCTGGAGGAATCTGGCTCATTTCTTCCTGTACCACATGAGAGATGAAGTCACTCTGCTCAGCCAATTGTAAAAAAAAAAAATCGCAGAGAAAAGGCACATAGGATGCTTGTTTTACCTAGACTAGATCATGAGTCCCGATCAGATTTAAATATCCATATGTACAGAGGAATCAATTCTTTTTGGTGCAGAGATGCCCGTCCTTTTTAAGCACCCAGGGCAAGTACAGGAATATGTGGGTGTTTGGTGTGAGAACACCTCTCTTCCTGTGGAGGCCCCTTCATGACCACTAAGGTGGCCACATGATCCCAAGTTCACCAACAATCTACTCATTCCCATAAAAAAAGAAGAAGAGCACATGATTTGGGGAGATGAGATGGGCAGATTTTAGACCATCTCCTATGCATGGCAGAGAGCAGTGTTGAAAGGACTGGGGAAAACTTTGGCTGACCCCAGGCCTTTTCACACAGAAACAGCTGACAATCACCTCACAATGTTCCAGTTTTGGGTGTTTCCTTCAATAACAGAGAGTTTAAAATAGCACCCTTGCCTCCACCTCCCTCCCCCAAGTGATGGGTGGCGGGCACAGGGGCCACCAGGCTTCCTGTAGGAGAAGCCTCTCTGCTTCCTTCAGAGCAACTCTCCAAGAAATTAAATAGCATGTGCTCATTATTCAAATGAGGACTACTTAATGCATAACTTGCCCCCAATCTCTCCAAGACACCCATGGTAATGAGCTCCCAGCTCTCTTTCTCTCCAGTTTGTGATGTCAAGCTGAAAAGTTGAATGTGACAGAAGCTGGGAAGCTGAGGACCCAACAGCAATTTGACTCCACATTCTCACAGCTTGCAGAAGTATCTTGGCCCCAAAGCCTGTGTTCAGCCATCCGTTCAGGGCTAAAGGTGGTGTGGCTGGTGAAGTGCTGCCCAGAGAGCCTCTAAGTTTATAAAAGAGGCTCAACTCAAGAGACTTTGAGGCTGTCTCTAATTTACACACCTGAACCAGCCCCAGCCCTAATTCCAGGCAAAACATTTTATACGTAGTACAGCAAAAGCCACTGAGTCACGCTGACCTTTATTTATGGCCTCACGTCCTTGCTCAACGGATGAGAACACACCTCCAGCATCCTGGAGGAAGCAGCATTGTGCCTGTGATTCGAAGAAGACAGGATAGTGGAACTGGAGAGTTAAGTTTGACACTAAAATGGAGAAAAGCTATCTTCTGGAGTCTAGCATTTGTCCCCAGGTGACTGAGCATCAGAAACATCAATGCAACCGGCCCAGCAAAGGATGCCTGCAGAGATAGTGCACATTTTCCTAAAGATATCTCAGTCGAGACTGAAAAACACATGGGCCTGAAGAGATAGCCCATCAGTTAAGAGCATGTTCCAAACATGCAGGGAACTCAAATTCTGTTCTTAGGATCCACTTAATCAGCTCACAGCTGTCTGTAAATCAGCTCCTGGAACCTGAGGTCCTCTTTTGGCCTCCAAGGGAATCTGTAAACAATATGCATGCACGTGCATGCGTGTGTTTGTGTGTGTGTGTGTGTGTGTCGCACACACACAATTTAAACTGTCCTTACTGAGGGTTAGGAAGTGTATGGCCTCTGGTTTCACACTGTAACTAATCCACTCTCATCTCTACACCCAAATGATGTAACTCACAAAACCATCTTTGAACTTTATTTTCAAAAAGAAAATCACCTAAGAGAAACAAGTCACGGGCTAGAGAGATGGGTCAGTCCAATAGAGCAATGGCTGCTCCTGCAGAGGTCCCGAGTTCCATTCCCAGCACCCACGTGGCAGCTCACAACCATCCATAAGTCCAGTTCGAATGTATCAGACATCTTCTTCTGATCTCTAAGGGTACCATATGCATATAGCACACACACATAGGTACAAATACATATAAAATAACAAAATAAATCTTAAAAAAATTAAATAAAAACAAGTACATTCAATCACTATATTTTACCTAATTTTTAAACTTCACTTTATCCTTCAACCTTGCTGTAAATTATATCTTTTGAACAATGGTGCCTGAAAATCCACAGAATTGTGTATAAAGCTCTCTCTAAATGCCCATGTTCAAATCAGAAACTGTGACAGTCAACATCTCTGTGTAATAAACTCACTGATTTCCCCCTGTGTTTTAGTAGGGGATTCAGCTTTACCTGAATGGAGGTCTTTGAGTGGAACAGGAACTGCTCAGGCTCTGACTGCAGTATCCAGTGTCCCCACCACTGCTGACAAAGGACAGAGTCCTCCCCATAGGTCCCAACAGACTTCAGATACTGGTGCAATAATCGAGTCTCTTTATTTCCTTCTCTGAGAGGAAAAGGTATCCATTCACTTGGAATTCATCCAGAACCTTCAAGAGTCAGAAACATCTTGCAGAAAAAAGCAGCCTCTATGGCCCTCTACAACGTCCTGAGAACATCCACGAAGTCCAGTTTAGTGAGAAGATGAGGGCAGCCTGCCATTGCCACAACCTCCCTGGGAGCAGAGAGGTTGGGCAGAGGAAGCAAACACTCTCTTTTTCCTCTTCCTCATGGTTCCCATGCCTTACATATTAAACATGCAACTTGCAGACTCAGCAGACAAAACAACAGGGTCTGGGAGATGGTTCATTATGTTAAGGATTCCAAGATCAGAATTTAAATTCTCAGCCCTGGGCACTCTGTCTGGAGCCACAGTCTTTCCGATGTGGGCTCTGCCAACAGGAAGACATCCGGCTGCCCTGTACAGACCAGTACTGCAGTCCCACCCCCTTTCATTCTTACATTCACTCACTAATCAATAATCATGGGGTTCAGTGTAGAAGCCACTCCCTTGAAGAAGAGCATGAGATATCGAGTGTGTGCTAATTCAGCCTGATCACACGATGTTTCCGTGATGTCAGAGCCACAATCTCCAGGATACCAACTGGACCCATTCTCTTTCTGATTTAACACCTTAATTGGAAAGCACATAACGGGAGGATACTGGAGAAAGTCCAGGGTATACCAACTCCTGCCAACTCCCCAGTAGTGAAGTGATCCCACAGCCACAAACCCTTTTCACCCCTCCATCAAATTAATCCTGTGATTCGTGAAAGATATTAATAGAAACCAACCAGGCATGGCCATTCCTATAGTGCTAAGTCCAGCAACAGATGTCTCCTACAGTGGTTGTATTAGAATAACCATAACACAAGAATGCAGCCAACTCATCTTTGCCAGATAACCTTCACTAACAAGGGTGGTGTTGGCACTGGAAAAGGCAGCTGGAACTTAAGCTGTGCCTAAGCTGGTCCTGACTGTAATTGATCTGTTTCTTCCAGAGGGGAAACTGAGGAATGTGACTGGATTCTGATGTGGATCTCTCAGCTCTGATATTGATGCCTTTGTTAGTCAGTGTCTAAGATGGCCCGGTGGTCCTGAGGAATCTGGCTTGGGAAAGGAGAGATGCTTTTCATCCTAATTCACCATGGTTCCCCCAAGTTATGACAACACAGTTTGGCTGTTCACTTGATGCTATCCTGGCCAGTATGCTGGCTAAGAGAGGAGCAGCACCTCTTCCTCTGCATCCAGCAAGGTCTATTCAACCCCCTTCCAGGCCCAGACCTGCTTCTCCCATTTCCTATGAACACAATGAATTTTAAAGAATTTTGGGACCCCAAAATGAGGGAAACCAAGTGGTATTTGTCCATTTTGCTTGGGATGGGCCCTCCCAATGTAAGCCCTTCTCTTTTTAAAATATCATATACCAAACAGACCCACAAAGCCATATCTCTCCCCAGAAGCTCAGGAAAATATTCAAATTTCAGAGATTCTTGAAATCCAGCTATCCACCCTGTTTCCTGCTATGACCCAACACATGAACTCACACATACCCCCCCCCACACACACACACAACCTGGGATCCCTTCCTTCTCCTAGACTAGAAATTGTAGGTAATAATTTCTGCTTTACATGTTCCCAAGGATCCCTGTGCCATGTTATATCTGACCACTGAAATGACTTGATGCCTCTGAAAACATGACTTGCCTGAGCTCTGGTTCTAGGTGCGGGGGACAGAGAGTGGGCAAAGTGACCATCCTCACTGTTCCCAATGCTATCTGCTTTGGTCCTAGTTTCCTTGTACAAAGTCAGACAGTCTCGTGTCTACTCCTCTCCTGGATACCCATGCCCTCAACTGCACCTCTGAAAGTCTTTCTCTTCCTCCAAGGAAAGGACTTCTTGGTATTTGGAAGGCTGAGGCAGGGGAATAATTGCAAGCATGAGGCCACCCTAGGCTATATAGTGTGACACTTTCTTGAAGGGGTGAATGGAGGAAGAAGGGGAAGGGAAAAGGAGCAGAAGGAAGCAGAGGGGTAAGGAGGGATAGAAGGATGGGGTGCTGTAAACATATATCTCTAATGCTCACCAACACAGCTCTAGCTTTCATAAACTCCATGAAGAGTCCCAATTTAAGGATGCACAGTCATTCACAGAACACACATACACACACACACACACACACACACACACACACAAACACACACACAGTCATCTCATGCAAAACCTCCATCCAAAGAGAGAGCACACAGCTTAGGCTCAGAGCCTCTGGGGAATGGCAGTCAGGCTGAGCATTTGGACACCGAGCCCATAGCACTCAGAGGCAACACATCAGAGGATACCTGCACACCATGCTTTCTGTGGCACCATTCTCAGTAGCCAAGATGTGGAAACAGCCTGAGTATCCGTCAATAGACCATTGAATTAGTCCTGCTACACACGCACAATGGAATTTTAACCAGCCACAAAAGGGATGGAATTAAGTCTTTGGTAGGAAAACTAGAGACCCTGCATTAGGCAAAATCAACCAGACACCGAGAAGCAAATACTGTAATTAATGTCTCATTTGATGTATTGTAATTCTTTACAAAATCTGTATGGGTTCTTAACAGATCCAAAAAAAAAAAAAAAACCAAATATGTCCATATGTCTAGAAGGCAGATCAAGGCCTGGAGAAGGAAGGAGACAAGGCAGGGGGTGGGAGACGGGGGTGAGCAATAAGTTTGGATAGGGTAAAGCACATGACATGATAAAAGCAAGTTGTCTTGATGCAATCCAGCACTGTGGATAATGAATAAACACTGATATAAAAAAAAATGAAGAAGGAAAAAGAAAAAGAAAAGGTTACAATTTTAGTGTCAGTGACACTGATGAGGCTGAGAACTGCCACCTACATTCCAAATGCAGCAAGAGCCATGGCCACCTGACCTGAGATGGCTTAGGTATCATTCCTTTGCAATTTCAAAACACTCGCTCAGTCAAATATGAGCATTTGACATACACTACAGAAGCCAGGGAGATGGATCCAGAAATAAGCACATTCCATCGAAGCACAGAGACTTAGGTACAACTCCCCTCCCCTGGAAACTCACATAAATGGGGGGAGGGGTAAAAGGGGGTAGGTGTGGAGGTTGCCTGTTTTAAAGCCTGGGAAGGCAGAGTTAGGGTATCCAGAGAGGAAAGTGGCAAGCAGAACTAACTGGTCATATCAATGAGTCTGATTTTGAATGAAAGACAATGCTGTGGAGAATCTGATAGGAAAGCAATGAAAATCTATGACATCATATCACACATACACACGTCTGCGCAATACACATTCAAACACATGAGTACACGTATGTATCTCTCACACATACACAAAAGAAGAAAGAAAGAAAGAAAGAAAGGAAGGAAGGAAGGAAGGAAGGAAGGAAGGAAGAAAGAAGTTGATATATAAAATACATAAGTTGATACTGCAATTAGGCTCCATTTATCCGTTTTTGATATAAAAAGAAAGGGGTTGGTCGAAATGCCCTGTTTTGTTCTTTAAGTAGCGCTGAAGACCAAATACAAGACCTTGTGCAGCTGAATGCTCTTCCTGTAGACTTATTAGGCACTCACTGACCTAACAAAGGGCAGGTGGCCCTCTCAAATTGGAGGTATAAGGCTGAGCCCAGGTCAGAGGTGGATGCATGTCTCACAGGTGAGAACTCACGGATATCTTCTCTCTGACTGGCGCTAGAGTGAGTAGGTGGCCCGGAGCCCCTCCGTGTGTTCTTCAATCTCAGATAGCACAGGCAGGGCTCTCGAAACCCCCACCCACAACTCACCCTAATCCCGGAAGGTGAGGACTTAGCCTAAAACAGCCTTGAAAACGTCAAGATGGGGGGACACTGCCTGCTCCCTCTCCTGCCACCCCAGAGCTGGTGGGAGGGACTGGAGGAAGGTTTTTTTTGTGCACCCTAGAAGAGAAATCAACTCGTACAGAAGTTTTTCTCCGTGCACAGTGGAAGTCATATCTTAGATATCTTAATGGTCACTTTTGCTTTGGGATCAATGGTTGGGGGTGGAGATTTGCAGCAGTGTCTCTGAGTCCAGTCCTGATCAGCAGTGTCCTGATCCAGCCAAAAGCTTATCTGCCATTTAAATGGAGCACGATATTTAAATCTTAATTTATTACCTGCTGGTAATAATCTTATAATTATAAATTCAAAGTATCACTCAGAATACATTTGAATACATAAAATAATCTGTCCTCATTGTTGTTCCATGGCACACATGGCTGTTGGTTTGACTTTCAAACCAGAGCTGAATATCCTTTTATGGAGAAAGAGATAATGGGATTTTTCCCTGCTTGGAGAGGGAGAGAAACACATCCACACCATAAAAGGGCATCTGGGCAAGCACAAGTTCCACGCCTGTCACCTGTGAGATATGAGCCATCTCTGTGTGGTTTACTGATGCTCTCACATTTCTGCTAACAAGTCAGTCGATACAACAAAAGCCACTTCAGAATTCCCAGACATTCAACACTAACTGTCACAGAACGGGCAGTGGAGACAGTCAGCCTCTGCAGAACTCTCAGACTGCCATGGCCTTGATGCCTATATTCTGGCTGTTATATCTCTAGGACAACGTTCTCCCAGAGGAATAGAGGGTTTGCAGGCTCATCAGCACACGTGTGTGCACATGCGCTGAAAAGAACCATCTCGGCAGCTGGGAGTCCTGCACCATTGGAAGGGGAAGTCGCTGAACTCCCCAGTGAATGGGATTTTTGGGAAAGGGCAGAATGTGGGGGTGCATCAGGAGAGGAACACCCCTATAGAAGGGGAGTGGGAGGTGCTAGGGAGATGTTAGCCTGGAAACCAGGAAAGGGAATAACATTTGAAATGTAAATAATAAATACCCAATTTAATAAAGATGGAATAAAAAAGACACTCATTCTGGAAGAGGAGAATGTATGATTTCTTTTCAGGATCTGTTGGAAGACTTTGGACACCTGGGCAAATGTGTAATGACCTATAGATCATTGGAAACATTTGGATAGTTCCAGAAACTCCTGGAAAAGTGGAAGATCCAAGATCTCTATGGCAAGAGAGGAAGGTTTATGTGAACCTGGAATGTGTGGGGAAATTACCTGTCCAAGTTTGTCAGTAGAAGCATCAGCAGAAGGTGGGCCAGGCACAGTGTGTTCTTCTTTAAATCTTACACTGTTCTCTCCAGTACTGTGTTTTGTAGATGTTGCAGGCACTCTGGCTAACAACTCTTCAAATCCACATGTTCTTCAAACTTAGTAGACATAACCAGGGTTTTTTTTTTCAACCTTCCCAAGAATGGGCACTAAAGATGAGGCTACTCTTTTTCTAGTAGCAAGATGTAAGCAGATGTTCTGGTATCCCTGGTCTTTAGCATCGAGATGTATTAAAAAATTAAAACACTTGTTTTATGTGTTCCCACCACACCTGGTATTTACAATATGTGTCAAAGAATGCAGACTCATGCCTAGTTAAATACTTCTTTAGTTGTATTAATACGGAGCCCGTGGAATCTGTATTTCAAATTACTCCTTCCCATCTGCTCTAGCTTGCTGCCCATTTTATATTTACTTCAGATGTGAAAATATATTTTTATTATTTCATGTTACAGAGCAATCATGACAGAAAATGTTAATTTTAGTCCTGTTTTAATTACTGTGTTCCTCATGCACTGAGTTCTGTGTATGGATATGAATTTCTGACTCATTATTTCGTCTCCTTAAGTGATTCTTCTGTAACATTCTTTTTCAAAGTCTACTTTTTAACTTTTAATTATCTCTGTGTGTGTCCATGTATATGTGTGTGTTTGTGTGTGTGTGTGTGTGTGTTTGTGTGTGTGTGTGTGTGTGTGTGTGTGCATACACATATGAGCACGATGTCCAAGAAAGCAAGTAGGGGGTGGTAGATCCCCTGTAGCTGAAATAACAAGTGGTTGTGGGTCAGATGACATGGGAGCCTCAATCCAAAGTCAGATCTTCTGTAAAAGCTGTTTGAATTCTTAATTCCTATGTCGTCTCTGTGGCACCCTCTTAACATTTCTTCAATTAGTCCAGTTGGTTAGCAATTCCACTAGGTGTGGTCTGGGAAAAAACAAAACTTTTTAAAATTTTATATTTAATAGTCACTTTTTTTCTGAGCACAGAATTGGAACTTTAGAGTTATTTATTTCAGAAGTGATCCTGTGCCATCCTGCCTGCTTTGCAGTGGGCGTGATTTCCAGTTTAACCACAACTGTACCTCTGTTTTGATTCTCTGTTTTTTCCTTGTTTTATTTTTTTCTTTCAAGGTTTTTTCCACTTCAAAGTTCTTTATTATATAAATATATATTCATATTAATTATGGATCTCTCCCAGCTCAGCTTTTAACTCTAATGAGCACTGAAGTGTGTGTCGGACTGTAATCTGTTTTCAGCACCTAGGATAGCTCCCTTGTCTCAGCAACATTAAGTGTTGTTAAACAAAGGGGCATTTTATTCTTATTTTACAGATGAGATGCCTCAGGCAGAGAAAGTTTATGGTAACTGAACACACTTGGATTCCTAACGTGGTTTCTGAGAGACTTAATGAGTTGAAGACAGAACAGGAGAGCTTAGGTTTCTTAGGTTTGTTCATACAAGATCTTAGCCACATAGGATGAAAGGTAACATTTTCAGTATGGCGAGAACAGCTCAGATTAAGTTACTACAACTCAGTGTGGATCTGCTCACATCAGCCCCTCCCTGGATGTGTGGCTTGCCTGGAAGAGTGTTAAGACAACTGTACATTGAATCCTGTTCTGACATGCAAGCATACATGTTGAGGACAAATAATCTTTCAATAATTATAGGTATAAAATTTTATTTTTCTTGTGTTTATTATATTTTATTGTATTTTTTGTATTTTGTTGCATTATGTTTGAGACAAGATCTTACAACGTAGCTTTTGCTTGCCTGGAACTTTTTTGTAGACCAGGCTGATTAGAAGAGAATCTTTAAAAAACATTCTTAGGAGCAAGTAAAACCTAACCTGGTTATTGCCATGTCTTGATGGATCTTGCCCTGGGGAACCATGTTAAAACAGTAATGTGTGGAAAATACTGATTAACTGTTACTGATCCTCCTCTATGACTCTGACAGGAAGGAGCAAAAGAAAGCTCCCAGCCACATTACAGCCAGGCAGAAGCAAGGACAGAAATTGAAATCTGGAAAGAACACAGTAGGGACAAGAGTTTGTATCCTGAATCCCTGTGCATAATCCAGGAAGCAAAAACTAGCCTATAGTGATAAATGCATCATCATGGTTTGAATATGTTTTACCAATGGTTGTCCCAAGCCTGACAACCTAACTTTGATACACAGGACCCACATGGTGGAAAGAGAGAGCTGACCCTCACATGTTGTCCTTTGACCTGTGTGTGTGTGTGTGTGTGTGTGTGTGTGTGTGTATGTGTGTATGTGTGTTTGTGTGGGCTGACAGATTAAAAATGGACAATTTACTACACAGATACCAGGCACTGAAGTTAAATCAGGAAAAGAAAAACCAGTTAAACAACTCCATAACTGCTAACGAAATAGAAGCAGTCATTAAAGATCTCCCAACCAAAAAGAGCGCAGGTCCAGTCAGGTTTAGTGCAGAATTCTTCAGACCTCCATAGAAGACCTCATACCAATACTATCCAAAATATTCAACAAAATTAAAACAGATGGAGCACTACCAAATTCCTTCTATGAAGCCACAATAACTCTTATAACTAAACCACACATAGACCCATCATAGAAAGTGAACATCAGACCAATTTCCCTTATGAATATTGACGCAAAAGTACTCAAAAAAATTCTGGCAAACAGAATCCAAGAGCACATCAAAACAATCATCCACCATTATCAAGTTTGTTTCATTCCAGGCATGCAGGGCTAGTTTATTATAGGGAAAACCATCACCGTGATCCATTAAATAAACAAACTGAAAGAACAAATCCACATGATCATTTCATTAGACGCTGAGAAATCATTTAACAAAATTCAACACCCCTTCATGATAAAAGTCCTGGAAAGAATAGATATTCAAGGCCCATATCTAAACATAATAAAAGCCATAAACAGCAAACCACTTTCTAAGATTAAACTAAATGGAGAGAAACTTGAAGCAATCCCACTAAAATCAGGGACTTAAAAAGGCTGCCCAATATCTCCCTACTAATTCAATATAGTTCTTGAAGTTCTAGCCAGAGCAATCAGACAAGGAAATCAACGGAATACAGATTGGTAAAGATGAAGTCAAAATATCAATATTTGAAGATGATATGATAGTATATTTAAGTAATCCCAAAAGTTCCACCAGAGAACTAATTCAGCAAATTGGCTGGGTATAAAATTAACTCAAATAAATCAGTAGCCTTCCTCGACACAAAAGAGAAACAAGCCGAGAAAGAAACTAGGGAAACGACACGCTTCATAATAGACCCAAACAATATAAAGTACCTCGGTGTGACTTTAACCAAGCCAGTAAAAGATCTGTACAATAAGAACTTCAAGACTCTGAAGAAAGAAATTGATGAAGACTTCAGAAGATGGAAAGATCTCCCATGCTCATGGACTGGCAGGATTAATATAGAAAATATGGCCATTCTACCAAAAGTGATCTACAGATTCAATGCAATCCCCATCAAAACACCAATCCAATTTTTCAAAGAATTAGACAGAACACCTGGCAAATGCACCTGGAATAACAAAAACCCAGGATAGCTAAAAGTATTCTCAACAATAAAAGAACTTCAGTGGGAATCACTATCCCTGAACTCAAGCAGTATTACAGAGCAATAGTGATAAAAACTGCACGGTATTGATACGGAGACAGACAGATAGACAAATGGAACAGAATTGAAGACTCAGAAATGAACCCACACACCTATGGACACTTGGTTTTTGGCAAAGGGGCCAAAATCATCCAATGGAAAAAAAACATCATTTTCAGCAAATGGTGCTGGTTCAACTGGAGATCAACATGTAGAAGAATGCAGATTGATCCATGCTTATCACCCTGCACAAAGCTTAAGTTCAAGTGGATCAAGGACCTCCACATCAAACCAGATACACTCAAACTAATAGAACAAAAACTAGGGCAGCATCTCAAACACATGGGCACTGGAAAAAAGTTTCTGAACTAAACACCAATAGCTTATTCTCTAAGATCAAGAATCGACAAAGGGTATCTCAGTAAACAGCAAATCTTCTGTAAGGCAAAAGACACTATGATTAGGACAAAACGGCAAACAACAGATTGGGAAAAGATCTTTACAATCCAACAACAGATAGAGGGCTTATATCCAAAATATAGAAAGAACTCAAGAAGTTAGACCACAGGGAGACAAAGAACCCTATTAAAAATGGGGTTCAGAGCTAAACAAAGAATTCACAGCTTAGGAATGCCAAATGGCTGAGAAACACCTAAAGAAATGTTCAACATCTTTAGTCATAAGGGAAATGCAAATCAAAACAACCCTGAGATTTCACCTTACACCAGTGAGAAAGGCTAAGATCAAAAATTCAGGTGACAGCAGATGCTGGCAAGGATGTGGAGATAGAGGAACACTCCTCCATTGTTGGTGGGAATGCAGACTGGTACAACCATTCTGGAAATCAATCTGGAGGTTCCGCAGAAAATTGAATATTTAACTGCCTGAGGATCCAGCTTTACCTCTCTTGGGCATATACCAACAAGATGCCCCAACATATAAAAGAGACATGTGCTCCCCTATGTTCATAGAAGCCTTATTTATAATAGCCAGAAGCTGGAAAGAACCCAGATGCGCTTCAACAGAGGAATGGATACAGATAATGTGGTACATCTACCCAATGGAATATTACTCAGCTATCAAAAACAATGACTTTATGAAATTCGGAGGCAAATGTTTGGAAATGGAAAATATCATCCTGAGTGAGGTAACCCAATCACAGAAAAACACACATGGTATACACTCATTTATAAGTGGCTATTAGCCCAAATGCTTGAATTATCCTAGATGTACAGAACACCTTTAACTCAAGACGGATGATCAAAATGTGAATGCTTCATTCTTTCTTTTAAAGGGGAACAAGAATACCCTTGGCAGGGAATAGAGAGGCAAAGATTAAAACAGACACAGAAGGAACACCCATTGAGACCCTGCACCACATATGGCCCATGCATATACAGCCATCCAATTAGACAAGATGGATGAAGCAAAGTAGTGCAGGCTGACAGGAACCGGATGTAGATCTCTCCAGAGAGACACAGCCAGAATACAGCAAATACAGAGGCGAATGCCACCAGCAAACAACTGAACTGAGAACAGGACCCCCATTGAAGGCATCAGAGAAAGAACTGGAAGAGCTTGAAGGGGCTCGAGACCCCTTATGAACAACAATCCCAAGAAACCAGAACTTCCAGGGACTAAGCCACTACCTAAAGACTATACATGGACTGACCCTGGACTCTGACCTCATAGGAAGCTATGAATAGCCTAGTAAGAGCACCAGTGGAAGGAGAAGCCCTTGGTCCTGCTGAGACTGATCCCCCCAGTGAACGTGATTGTTGGGGGGGGGCAGTAATAGGGGGGTGATGGGGAGGGGAACACCCATGAGGAAGGAGAGGGGGAGGGATTAGGGGGATGTTTGCCCGAAATCGGGAAATGGAATAACACTCGAAAAGTAAATAAGAAATACTCAAGTTAAAAAAAAAAAAAGAAAGAAAAGAAAAGAAAAAAAATGGGAACACACTCCCATTTAAAAAAACAAAACAAAACAAAACAAAACAAAAAAACAACAACAACAACATAAACTCTGCCCAGATCAAAATCTTTAAGTAGTGGTCTAATCTACTAAAGTTATTTAAGAGCAAGCATACTTTACCACTCTTTGCAATTAAGTATGGTGGTGAATGTAGAAAACACTCTAAAACAAAGTTATGTTTGTCAAAGTTTGCTTCAAGACAGCCCGAAAGAGCACAGTGGTTTTGTTTTCTTTCTTTCAGAGACTATGCACCTTTTTGAACGAGCGCTTGGTATCCTCAATTACCTCTTTATTATCAGAACTTTCTTCAGACCCAGAGTTCTTCTCAGTGCTGCCTTGACTTCTTGTTTACTTAGGTTTTAGATGATGGAGTTCATCATGGATGTCACTGCTGTATATACCAAGAATTTATCAACTCCTGATGGTGGTTAGATTTGGGCTTCAAGTTGTTTTGTCCCAAACCTACAAGGCAACCCATTCCCCTTGAAATAATTGCTAAATGGAAACTTGTAAGGAGCGGCGCGGCAAAACAAAGTTGGAGCAGACAGCCAACCCTGTCCGAATGTAAACAACTTACCTCGCATGCGCAGGCTTGTCCCCTCTTCAGGGCAGCTGTATGATCCGGTGCCCTCCTGTGGTGAAAAATAGTACTGCACATGCTCGGGTTTTGCACCTGGTGTCAGTTGGCAGGTAATATGCTAATGAGGGGGCCATACCATGCTGGTGAGGTGATTTGTTCTCCGCCATCACTGGAGGACAAGTAGTGGGGTGATAGTGGGATGACAGTGGGGTGATAGTGGGGTGACCCGTGCCCCACCAATCCCTGAGAGATTGTTAGCATACTGTTGTGTATATAAGGTGAGCGACTTTGCCACTCATGGTCCCCGTATCAGCAATGAAGGTGTCCTGCAATAAAGGCTGTTGACAAGGATCCGACGGTGTTGCGTCTTCCTTGCTGAACAAGGTGGGCGCTACAGACACTTACTCCATGACTCATTTGGGTTGCATAGTGGAGCTGGGCCATACGCTGGGCAAAGGAATGGCTGCCAATAAGTATCACTCAGTTATACCAAAAAGTGTGGAGAAAAACATCTGTGTAGTACATCCCTCATGAGAGAGCCTTTATCTCACTGACAAGTCTCTCCACACTTTGGGTATGACAAAGCCCATGTAATCAATTTCCAGGATACATAAGTTCACCAGGAAGAAGTGCATGGGGGTGTGTAGAGATGGACTGGTGCAGATAGCAAAGGCAATGAGAGCAATATAAGCGTAAAGAGGAGGAAGCATTCTCCAGGGAGCTCAGAGAACTTGGCAGTTGCAAAACATTTGATAGACAAGGCATTCTCCTGTCACAAAGAGTAATTGACACAATTGACCCTCATCTCCATAAACAAAGAGCAGTAAGCAATTCATAGGATTCTTGTAGATGAGAGATATTATTTTTTTTTAATATTTTAGAGCGTCAATTACATCAGAGTCAAAGTCTCTGTCTGCAGTCACAAAAATCAAAGCTTAGAAAAGATTTTTTCTCACATAATTTCATAGCTAATATTTTCTCTCTTAACACCAGGGGATTTTTCATAGTGTGCTAAGCATTGAGCCAAGTGTCCAAATATTTACAATAGAAGGTGGAAACATGTAGTCCTGGCACTAATGAAACTCCGGCAGAAGATTAACCTTGGGTTAAGTTCAGTTTCACATGCTGTATAACCTATCATTCAAACGAAGGAAAGGAAAACCTTGAGTGTATCTCGATTTCTACCCATTCTTATCATTAACTAGTTATCAACGTTACACAGAAAAACTGATCAACCTACTCATCTCTATGCTTTCCTGATGCAACAGGTATAGTCTCTACAACCACCCTGTGTGTGTGTGTTGGACACAGATTATTCTCTGATTGCAATTATGAATGTTCAAACCGACATAATATAGGTATCTTTTCCTCAAGACTCATCATTGTTGAAGATTAAGTAAAATCAAATAATCATTGATAAGTAAATGATTACTGGTTTACATACATAAATTTAAAGACAGGGAACATCTAGATGTCTGCATAATAATGATGTGGTCAGAGACGCATCTTAAGAAGTTTAAACTGAGCCATGAAAGAGAAGAAGGATCAACCAAACAGGACCATAACACTTCATGCTGCATCGTTCAATATGGCAGCTGTTATCTGTAACTTAATACTTCCTGTCTCTTTATAGAATGTTTTCTTAGTGAAAGTATCACTGCGTAGGCATTAAGTTTCCATTCTCTTAATACTGTTCATGATATTCTATTAATCAAACTATTGATTTAAATTTTAAAAAAGAGAAAAAAGAGGTGTTGTCCTGATATGTATTCCAGGCTAATGTGAAATTCCTAATTCCTCTCCCTGAGTATATTAAAGGTGAGTATTCTAAAAGCAAGACATGGTTTTTGGCTTGATAGAAATTTCTTCCTATCCTTTCATCTCAACATCTTATAATTCCACTAAATTGCCTGTATTTCTGTACACATAGTATCTATACAGTTCATTCCTCTTTGCTCACTTTTGCATCAGGCAGCTGCTGTGTGCTTGCTTGGTTACTCACATGGAAAGCTGTTCAGTTCCAGCACAGCCTTGTCTGTTTTCAGATATCATCCTTCTCTTCTGTCTATAGTTACACTCTGTTTTTCACACTGTAACTTGTAAAGGAGCTGTTCGCTCTGTGGTGGTGACTACTTCTCATTTTGTTCACATTTTAGCCTTATATGTAGACTGAGTATGGACTGCAAAGTTCTTATCATTATGTTTACCATCCATACCAATCCATGTGCTCTCATGTACTGAGAAGCTCCAGTGTTCAGTTTACTGTGGCTCCATAGTGATTCTGCCTGTCCCTTCCCATTATATCTTCTGAAGTTCAATCTCATGTCTCTCATGTATTGGAGAGGTGGCAAACTCATTTTTCTCCTAGACTGATATCTTTTCCCTTCAAGTGACATAACCTTTCCTGTTTTGTGGGGTGTATATATCTTTGCTGAAGTTTGGGTTTTCTTGTCAAAAAATACTTTTTCCTGACAAGGGTAGAATAGGAGATACCACCAGCCTACTAGGTTCTCTCTCTATGCACTTGATATAATGGATTTCAGAGATATGTGAGTAGATCAGTAGCATGGTTGATCCACAAATCAAATGTGAGTTTCCGTATTTCCAAATTATGAATACACATGTTACGTAGGTTTCCAAATACCATATAACACACACACACACACACACACACACACACACACACACACACACACACACATACACATACACATGCACAAGCACTCACATGTATGCCACATACACATGTGTGCCTTTACATTCATGCAAAACACAGACACAGAGAAACAGAATAGAGAAAGTGCACATGGAGGTTGTACATGAATTAAAACGTTTGTATAAACAACAATGCAGTGTAACAGTATTTGTTTACATCCCATTTCACCATTTGGTCACTTAAAGATGTGACTAAGAAAAATATGTATTCCCCATGAGTTTGCTTCTATGTGAAATAAGTTAATTTCCCAAATCATTTAAGTGGATCTGGTGTTGAATGCTTGCCAGCAACATGGGTCATGAGTATGTGTGCATGTCTACCCACAGACATATCAGATTTACCTTTGTGTACACTCTGTTTTGGGGAATTTCTCATCATCATACATAATTTTCGCTTCTATTCACTAATCATCACTAGATTAATTTTCTATTGGGAATAATGAAAAAGACAGTTCCCCAAACAACAACAAAAAAGCAAAACAATACGTAGTTTCTCATCGGGGTAGGAGATATAGACAGGTATACCAGCTTATTAGATCTATTAGATTAGATCTGTACCCATTTATGCAAAAGTTATAAAAATCTAAGTGTAGAGAACATGAGACAAACATAAAGCTCTGACAATTATGAAGCTGGAGGTCTGTTGTACATACTTGACTTATCATTGGACTCTGCTTTTGTAGAAAAATTGCTGGAATTCAGAGCATTCTATTGTGATGCATTTTTCACTTATTTTGATGTACTGTAAATATTTCTCCATATTCTATTAAAACAAACAAACAAAAACAAATTAACAACCTTCCCACAGCCAACACAGAAAATGAATACTTTTAAAATTTGAAATATTTTTAAAGAAACTTCCTTTTCATTAGTAGTTTCTGTATTTGTATAGGTAGCTCTCTAGCTAGAGAGTGAGGCCTTTCTTCTCCCAGTTAAATTTCCAGAAAATCAACTCAAGAAACAGAATGTCATATTTAAGTTTAAATTTGTGCAATAAAAATGATTCGCGAGAAATCCTGAGAATGCAGGGCAGGTTGACACATCTGAGCACCTCAGCCCACATCGCTGATGCAAGGAGAAATTGAACAGTGTTTCTGGAAACTGGTATATAGCAACAGTCAGCCACCGATACCCACAATTCTGGTCTGTACCGAGGACTGCACTGAATGGCCAAACAGTTCCCTGTACCCAAATCACATAGGAGAGAGAGCTGGCCCCTCAGGAATGTGGATATTCCTGAGAAGTCTGAGGAGATAACCCACCTTCCCACCATAATGACTCAAGAGGGTATCGCACAGTGCCAACTTTGCCCATGGAGGGCAAGGACATACAGGAACAATCAGGGTCTATTCATGTGATTCCTGCCTGTGCCTAGAGCTGGAAGTAGGTCTTCAGGAGTGCCTACACACATGAGAACAGAAGACCTGTTCGCAGCAAAGGCTGAAAGAAAACAAGAAAAGAGTTCTACAACAGTGCTGACACAGAGAACTACAGCAGGGTCAGGTCCCTCTCAGAAGCAGCAAGACAAGCGAACACCAAAGAAAACCCAATGACTACGGGAAGATGAAGAAAACTAAGTAACAAAAACCAATAGTACTTGGCATAAGCAGAGCCCAGTTACCACACCTAAGAAAATACTGAATATTTAAACACACCAGAAAAGCAATATTTAGATTTAAAATAACATTTGTTGATAATGATGGAGCACTTTGAGAGAAACCTAAAGAATTCTCTTAGAAAAATGCAGGAAAACACTAGTGAACAAGTAGAAGCCCTTCGAGGGGAAACACAAACATCCATGAAAGAATTACAGGAAAAATGACCCAACAGGTGGACAACTTGAAAATAGAAATAGAAATAATAAAGAAAGCAAAAAGTTGACAAAGATGAAGATAGAAAAACAAAGGAAGAGACAAAGGGCCGTGGATAAAAGAATCATGAACAGAATGCAAGAGATAGAAGAGAGAATCTCAGAGGCAGGAGATTCCGTAGAAATCATTGACACAATTGATGAAGATAATGGAAAACAAAAAGTTCCTTGCCCAAAAGGAATTCAAGGACAAAATGAAAAGTTCAAACCTGAGGTTAATAGGTATAAACAAAAGAGATGACTCCCAAATTAAAGGGCCAGTAAATACCTGCAACAAAATTAAAATTGAAAAGTTCCTTAACCTAAAGAAAGTGATGCCCATAAACAAACAGGAACCCCACAGAACTCCAAATAGATTGGAACAGAAGAGAAATTCCTCCCATCACATAATAGTCAAAACACCTAATGTGCAAAACAAAGAAAGAATATTAAAAGCAGTAAGGGAAAAAGGTCCAAGTGACATTTATAGTCAGACCTATAAGAATTACACCAGACTTCTCACCAGAGACGATGAAAGTAAGAATATCCTGGACAGATGTCAAATAGACCCTAAGAGATTACAATTGCCAGACCAGGTTATTGTATCCAGTAAAACTTTCAAGTAACATAGACAGAGAAACCAAGATATTCCATGACAAAACCAAACTTATGAAATCTCTTTCAGCAATTCCAGGCCCACAACAGATAATAAATGTAAAACTCCAACACAAGGAGAGAAAATACATCATACCGAAAACAAGAATATAATGTCCTTGCAATGAAATGAAAAGAGAGACAAACAAACATAATTCTACCTCTAACTAGAAAAATAATTATCTCTCCACATCAATGGACTCAATTCCCCAATGAAAAGACACAGACTCACAGAATGGGTACATAAAGAGTATTGAGCATTTTGCTGTAGGCAGTAAACACACCTCAGAGACAAAGACGGATACTACCTCAAAGTACAAGGGTGGAAAACAAATTTCCAAGAAATTTGCCTGAAGAGGCACGTTGAAGTTGGAATATAATATCAAATAAAATTGTTTTTCAACTAATAGTCTTTAAAAAACAATAAGGAAGGACATGGATTTCTAAGGAGGATAAGGAGGATGATGTCTTTATAGTCATCAAAGGAAAAAATCTACCAGATGAACTCTCAAATGTATTTATCAATACTCCAAATGAAAGGGCACCTGCATTCATAAAAGAAACCTTGCTAAAGTACAAAACATACACTGCACTTCACATGATAGATAATAGTAGGAAATTTCAACACCCCACTCTCATCACTGGAGAGATCATGGAAACAGAAATTGGACAGAGATGTAGAGAAACTAACAGAAGTTATGAACCAAACTTATTTATCAGATATTTATAGAACATTCCATCTTGAAAATAAAGGATATACATTATTTTCAGAACCTCATTGAACCTTCTCCAAAATTTAACATATAATAAGTCACTAAACAGGTCTCAACATATGCAGGAAGATAGAAATAATCCCATGAATTCTATCAGATCACTACACACAAAGACTGGTCTTCAACAATAACAATAATGACAGAAAACACCCGTATACGTGGAAGTTGAACAATGCTCTACTCTATGACAACTTGGTCAAGGAAGAAATAAAGAAAGAAATTAAATACTTCTTAGAACTTAATGAAAATGAAGATATAACATTCCCAAACATATGTGACACAATGAAAGCAGTGGTAAGAGGAAAAGTTATAGCTCTGAATGCTTGGGAGTAGAAACAGGAGAGAACCTATATCAGCAGCTTGACAGCACACCTTAAAGCTCTAGAACAAAAAGAAATAAGTAAACCCAAGAGGTGTAGAAGGCCGGAAATAATCAAACTCAGAGCTGAAATGAACCAAGTAGAAACAAAAAGGTCTTTACAAAGAATCAACAACACCAGAAGTTGTTTCTTTGAGAAAAAACTATAAGATATATAAACCCTTAGCCAGACTACCTGTGGTCACAGAGACTGTATTCAAATTTACAAAATCAGAAATGAAAAGGGAGACATAACAACAGATTCTGAAGAAATTCCAAAAATCAGGAGATTCAACTATAAAAGTCTATATAAAAGAAAACTGGAAAATATGAAGGAAATTGACTATTTTCTAGACAGATACCAGGTAGCAAGGTTAATCAGGATCAATAAACTATCTCAAAGATAGTTTAGATACGATAGATAAATCCTAAAGAAATAGAAGCAGTTATTCAAGGTCTCCCAACCATAACGAAGCCAGTTCCAGATGGGTTCAGGGCAGAATTTTATTAAACATTCATAGAAAACTTCATACAGATATTGTGCAAACTAGTATACAAAATTGAAATGGAACACTACCAAATGCTTCTATGAAGCCACAAGTACTCTTATACCTAAACCACACAAAGACCCAACAAAGAAATTTCAATAAAATTCATGCGAACCGAATCTAAAAAAGAATCATCCATCATGATCAGGAATGCAGAGATGTTTTAATATACAGAAAACCATCAGTGTTTTCCAACATGTAAAGAAACTCAAAGATGATCATTTCATTAGATGCTGAGAAAGCATTTGACAAAATTCAACAACCCTTCAGTGTAGGGAGGTTCTCGGTCTTGGTAAAACATAAATGGTGCCGACTTCCAGTCCTGTCTGGTAGTAAAAGATTCATTGCGCATGTGCAGGCTTGTCCCCTTACCATGGCGGCTCTAGGACAATGAGGTGATCCGTCGCCCTCCTGTGGTGATCAACGGTACTGCAGAGAAGCGTGTTTTGCACCTGGCGTCAATTCGACAGGATGGTAATATGCTAATGAGGAATTCATGCTCCGCCAATCCCTGAAGGAAAAGTAGCAGGGGTGATAGTGGGGTGATTCGTGCACCGCCAATCCCTGAAGGACAATTAGCATAGCCACAGCCTGTTTTGTATATAAGGCCAGCGCTTTTGCCACTCGAGGTCCCTGTATCAGCAAAGAGGTGGTCCTGCCAGAAAGGCTGTAGAGAAGAATCCGACTG